>NC_056728.1:491493029-491498943 GCF_019279795.1 Protopterus annectens | reverse complement strand
TCCAGAGTGGGGGATGGTGTTGAAGGCCTTGGCGAGATCCAGATAGGCTGTGTGGACCGCCTTACCCTCGTCCACAACTCTGGAGACTGATTCGAAGAAGTAAATCAGGTTCAGGAGACAAGATCGGCCCTTCACAAACTCAAACTGGGTGGGATCCAGTGTTTGAAGGTTGCCAATGTCTTTGTTTATAAGTTCCATGACAATGCGTTCCATGCCCTTGCAGATCAGGCTTGTCAGACTGATGGGACGGTAGTTCCCGAGATCCAAGGTGGACCTCCCCTTGTGGAGTGGGATAACTGTAGTTGTGTGCCACTCAGTGGGCACAAAGCCTGAGGTGAGACTATGATTAAACATGACACTTAGGTGAGGTGCCAGTTCATTTTGTAGTTCATGTAGTACACAGCCCAGGATGTCATCTGGTCCCATGGATGCTGTATTCTTAGCTTTGGAGAGTGCGGTTTCTACCTGTGTGGCCGTGATTACTGGAATTTGGCAATCTTTTGGTATTAAGATGGGCCCTTTAAGGGGTGAGAGGGAGGTGAAGTTGGCACTAAATCGATCTGCCAGGATATTGTCAATATCCTTGGGATCAGTGTATTTAAAGCCATTCTGTTGTAGCTCAGAGCATATCTGAGCATTGCCATTTAGATTTTTGACATAACTATAGAATGCCTTGTGGTTGTCTTTGGACTCTTTGGCAATTTTATTTTCGTAACTAGCTTTGCAGGATTTTATGAAGGATCTCAGCTTTTACTGAGGCTGATAGAGTTTTTTGCATCCTGGGAATTTCCTCTTTTCTGCAACAGTTTCTTTCTTATGTTGTATAGTTTGTCTATGGCAAGAGACTGCCAGATTGGCTTCCTTTTTTTGGTGGAGAGCATCTTGGTTCGATTTGGGCTAGCATGATTCATGCACGAGTGGATGTGCTCATACAGTGCCTTAGTGTAGGAACACTACATAAACATGGTAAACTTTAAAGCAGTGCTGTTTAACAGCACCTATTCAGTCTGTGTTACAGCTCTTCCCTCAAGAGTAAGAACTTTGGGCTTAATGATGGGTACTTACATTATGAATCCAAAAAAAGTGGGATACATACTTACTGGTGCTGAATCCATAACACCAGCAAGAAATACAATAGATATGTGACCAAAATAAAGATGGTAAGAAGAGAAGGATTCATGAGAGCAAGTGAACATCACCATATGCCAGACTCCAAATTAGCAGCAGCAGAAAACTGTGAAATACTCTGGGAGTGTACACAAACTGATTCCGAGGTACCCTACAAGTTAATGTAGAATGTGCTACAAGATATGCTACAGGATGTGGTAAAAAATATTTCTCCCTGGAAAGCCAGGGGTCAGAGTTTGTTGAAATATAGGTAGGAATGACAGCCATAGTAGCTGGATAGCAAGTCACCTATAAATATTTCAATCTGGTTTATGTCCTCTTCATGTAAAGATCTCACCTGTTCTGTGTGCATAACAGCAGCATGGACAATGCGAATGTGTTGCCCCTGATATTGCAAAATACTGCAATGGATCTCCAGCAGTCTCCATTGACAGCAATGGATAGATAATTCCTGAAAATAAGCTGTGAATTTAAGCAGTCACAGTCACTACACATGTAATAACCCTTATGAGCATTAAATTGGGGCATTATATGACATTCTGTTTAACCTTCCATCTGACATTGCCAGGGTCCCTTAATGTACACTACAGCTTGACTTTATTATAATGGATTTTGAACAGGAAGAGACAGTGTGAAAAATATGCCTTCCCTATCCCACATCAGATGGGACTTCTGCCTGTTAAAAATACTGTGGTGTCAAATATAGACACACCTATCCATCCAATATGGCATGGACCATCCCTTGGATTTCCTTATGAAAACATTATTTGCTCTAAGCCGTTTGTTGGCCATGTGATCTGTTTTTCAGGCAGCTGTGCTAATAATGGAGTGTTGCAGAAGGAATTATGTTCATATGTTCACAGGAAATTGAGCAGAAGTAGCACACATGTAGTTGGTTGGAGGTTGCCATAATGGTTAAGGTGTTTACCTTACAGACACAAGGTGCAGGGTTTGAATCTCACATGGGGTAACTGGTGAGGCTGCAAATGGTCCACAAGGGCAATTAGCCTAGTATTAATCTATGAACAAGGTGGTCAAAACAACCTGACTCCTCCATTGTACCTTCAGAATATTAAACTTCTTATCAACTGCTGGAATAAAGACACCTAAAGATGCAAAATAGCATCTAGTCTTGGCATCATAGTCTGAGATCAGTGTTGGTCAGAAAAGGTGTGTTCCCAATGACAGTTCAGCAGAAAACAGAAGTAAATAATAAAGTCAAGATGATACTGAACAGAGAAGCACCAAAGTCTCCACTGAGGGAAAAAACGTGCATAAGGCACTGAGGGTGTTGACTATCATTAGTAATTGTGCCTCGTACACCACAGAAAGATATCTAAAAGCTCCTGCCCAACACAGGCTAATACAGATGACAGTGCTGACTGCCTGACTCACTGCAGTGTCTAGCTGATGCCGAGGACATCTCTATAACCTGCTGTGCACATCTGGGAATATAGCTTCTGCTTGGCTATGTTTATTATATAATCAGATAGTACCCCTAACAGCACTGAAACAAGTGAATCTAAAGTGACACGACACACAGGACACAGCTGTGGGCTGCTGAGGTTAGGGGGCTATATATATTCTCCATGTGATAACTTTTGGACCTGTGACACAATGGGCAGTGCTGCTCAGAAGTGGATCAAGGGCACCTTACATCCATGTCACTATTATGTTTCTCATGACAGTGTAATAAAAAATACTGATTGTTTTCAGTCAATTTATAATTCTGAAACACAGCTACGCACAACTCGGGTAAATCAAGTGCAACACGCAGCCAAAAAGGTATAAATAGTCCACAAAAGCATTGCACTAGAAACACCACAGGCAGGTAAAATCTGTTGCAGTTTATTCCACAAGTATACAAGGATAAGCACTTTCACAGAAAATAGAAACTCTGCTTCATCAGATCCACCAAGTTCACAGCAGCAGCAGCTTAAATACCACATACCCCTCCAATCATGAGCCAAGTTGACTCACAACCAACTATGTGCCATCCCTATTTGGGATGACAGTAAAGAGAGAATTCACGTCCATGGTAACCATTAAACATTGTTGTGTTATAGTACCTTCATGCACATGTTCATATAGGTTCCCAAGAAACTGTTTGGAATCTCTCACCACTACTGTGGAACCATCTAGCACTGGTCTCAATACTTTATCAACAAAGATAGAAAAAAGGGCTCCGTCTCCCACCCACCACCCGATACTATTGGTCTAAAAGGGGGGTGTACGGAGTTCTTATGTATCTTAGGTAGCCTGTGAAAAGTAGGCACACAGGGATGTTCAATAGTCAAATAGCTAAATCTGTTGAAATAGATTCACCCATAAGACAATCTTGTATAACACGATGTACTTGAGAAACCATGCACTCAATCTCCCTTGATGTGATTTTAACATATACAGTAACATCACTCAACATAGTAGAAACAGAATTAAAATAAAAGTCGCTATCCATGACTACAATAGTGCCCCCTTTATCTGGGGGGCGAATAACAATACCATCATTTATACGTAGTCTATCTAGAGCTTTAGGCTCATCCTGGGACAAATTATTAAAAATATGACATCCACCATGTCCATCAGAGATTCGTTGTAAATTATCTTCGCATAGTCTCATAAAAGCTTCCACCAAAGGGTGATTTGGTGGTACAAATGTATTTGGTTTTCTAAGAACAAAGTCAGTCCAGTTATTACCATTATCATCATTATAAATCAATTACAATACCAAATTTCTCCCAAAAACCCTTAAGTCAACAACAGTACCTGCCACATCAGCTTTACCGGCAGGTATGAATGATAATCACCTGCTCAATACAGAGTTCTCAGGGTCCGATAACAGTCTATGTGAGCTATTGTATATCAAGGCCTCTGAACAGTTTGCCACATCTATTTTATGGTTTTGTTGCCACCTGCATGTATGGGTTGTTTGTGTTTTCTTCTGCCTTGGTTCTGTTGGCCAAACAAATGACTGGTCCCATGCTGAAATGGAAGTGATAGCGAAGAAAAAAATGGTTTGAGGGGGGCAAGACTGTTCTCAATATTCTGAATGCCTCCATGATTTGTTTTGCATCTGACAACTGGTTCCTTAGTTGTTTCAGTACCATCCCTCCTCAGGGTCTTATAAACAGAGCCATTAAAAGACCCAACCTCAGACTCAGCCTTTTCATTAGTAATAACAACAGGACTAACTATACCATTATTGTCACTGGTGGATACTCACACAGAAGTTCTCTGTGTATTATTAACATTAGCCTCACTTGGCCTACTAGAGTTCCTGGGCCAAGAAAACACATTGCCCTGGTTAAAATCATTAGTATCATGATCTAGAGTCTTCTTCTTTTGCAAAAGAAGTCTCTTTTCATATAATACTACACTGTCAATCAATTCACTCAACATTACATTAGCCAGTTCAGTGTCGGCTAAGTTACATAGCTCATCTTGGTGTGTATTAATTTTATCCAGTAGCTCATACTCCATTGGTTTAAAAAAGTCTATTAGCCATCTCGCTAACAGTTCGGGATAAACAACCCCGTATGTGGGCATTTTTAGAATCCTCAGTCCCCTCAGCACCACTCTCAGCTGCAGGCATGCCTTCAAATGAAAACGCTCTAATTGAAGGCATTTAGGTGATACAGGTCGTTCTCCAGGGCACGTATTTTAAAATGAACAGCCCTCTCTATCTCCGCTCCATCTCCAGCTGGTTTCCTGGTGTCAATAAAGGCAGAACTGAGTAAAGGATTCTCTTCACCAAATAAAAACCTATTCAACCGACTACTGCCCAGGCTCAAGACTCCATTCTCCGTAGTAATATCTATGTTTGAACTCTCTGCTATGTTGAGTGTAGTATCAAAACACAATGCAGAAACACAGCTATGCACAACTCAGGTAAATCAAGTGCCAAAAAGCATATAAACAGTCCAAAAAAGTGTTGCACTAGAAATGACACAGGCAGGTAAAATCTGTTGCAGTTTATTCCACAAGTCAACAAGGATAACATCAAATACATGTCAAATGCCCTAGCAAAACATGTAATGGAGAAGGGAGCTGAGCATAAATTCAAGTTTAGAGTCACTGACAGGGTTTTTGAAACTCTGAGAATGGGTGACATTAGGAATCATACAGAGACTGTGGATCCTGAGTGGAATTTTAGGATTCAATCACATAAAGGGTAGGGACTAAATGAAAATGTCCCTCTTAAACCTGTTCAGAAAGCACGTAGGTTGTTTAGGTGAATATTTTAAATTCTTCTGCTATAAATTAATGTTTTTATAATATGTTCTGATTGTATGTATTTGTACCTTTAAATGAAAAGGGGTGTGTGAGTCAATTTGGTTCATGATTGGTGGGGTATGTAGTACTTAAGCTGCTTCTGCTGTGAACATGGTGGATCTGATGAAGCAGAGTTTATATTTTCTGTGAACGGGCTTATCCTTGTCTACTTGTGGAATAAGCTGCAACAGATTTTACATGCCTGTGTCATTTTTAGTGCAATGCTTTTGTGGACAATTTATAATTCTTTTTAATTTTATTCACATTCCTGAACTTTTTTCAGTGACTTTATATAGTTGCACACATAGCTCTGGATCCTACAAATTAATGGTCAATGCTCATGTCCTGCAGTTTACATCAACATAATTATTCACCATTCTGGGTCATCACACTTCTGGTTACTCATTGTATTTTACCAACACATAACCATCTCATACTTAACATTCCTCAGAGCTTCAAATGGTTCTCTGACATATCACAGTGACTTTTAAACCAACCGAACAAAACAGTATAA
>NC_056728.1:491483029-491490529 GCF_019279795.1 Protopterus annectens | reverse complement strand
TTCTCAGATCATCTTTGGCTCTGACCCAGGTGGCAAGGCTAAATGCAGTACATGCAAAGTTAAAAGCAGCATACACACGTGTATATAAATATGACATGATGTGTGCCTGTAAATACACAGACATACAAAGTCACTATATACATCTATCTAAGTACGTCTCTACAAGCGTTACATTCACAATATTTTTTTTCTTTGGCTGGGCACTCAGAACTAATTAAATGATTTTATTTCGAACATCAAATAGAGCATTTGGTTTCTTGACTTTACCATCTGTGGTACAGGTAAAACAGTTCATTTCTTGGACATTACCCTTTCTTGTGATAATGTCCATAACACTTTCAACTCCACTATTTATCATAAAGACAGTTTTAGAAATAATTATCTGGAGTACAACAGTCAACATCCCCTGTTTATGAAGGGAAAGTAGGGAAGGGTCAATTTGTACATTTAAGTAGACTTGTCAGTGAATTTTTTTAAAGAATGCGGCTTTCTCAGAAGTCTCTTTATAGAGAAAAACTACCCCATTGAACTCATTGACTATTGCCTTTATGATGTTTATTCTAATAAACATTCTTGGTATGAATCGATTTTGAAATATGGTTTATTACTAACAAAGGTCCCGGTAGTAATGACTGTTCCAGTTTTCCGCTACCTATCTCATTAGATTCACAAAGCATCAGGCACTGCATTGCTAAAAACTGGAGCACTATTACTGTTAATCAAGAATTGGCAAAAGCTCTAGGGCCAGCCCCATCCTTCTGCTATAAAAAACTCCATCCTTGAAGTTGTTTCTGGAAAATGGTAAGACTTATCAGAAGAAACAACCCTCTGGTCCCACAGGAAAGAACAGTTGCGGTTGCTGTATTTGCTGTCAACATATTCTGATTGGAGATAATAAAGTTAACAGCACAAAACTTTTCTCTCCATTTCAAAGATTCGTTTCACTGCACCACCAAGAATACTGTGTATATCTTGATCGGTTCCCATTGTGGCTCTTTCTACGTTGGAAAGACTATATGCAGACTGAGTAACAGAATAAAAGAGCATATCAGAGCAATTACACTCACAGATAGTAAAAATCCTTTAGTTAAACATAGTCTAGTGTGCTCCTAGTTTTCTAATTTTAAGTTTGCAGTTTTGGATAAAGTGGTTGTCCCCTTCGGTGATGTCAACCCTCTCCTGGAGGTCAGGGAATTATAACAGCAAGTGAGACTTCAAGCTGACACACCTCCAGGGCTCAATGGAAGTTTAAATATACAATATTTATGAAGATCGTTAAGAGAATTGATGACGCTCACCTAGTGGGCAGGGTTCTATGTATATTTTTTGAATTTATGACTGTTACTGTAGATGTATACATTCACATGTTGGTTACACTGTCCAGGGTGTACACCTAAAATGAAGTTTCTGACGAAGTTTGTGTTTTAAAATAGTAAACGAACAAAAGGGCTTAATTATTGGTCTACAGTTTGATTTCTTCTAATCAAGGTTTTTATTTTATGTAGTCACTATGTTTACCTTGTTTGATAGTTTCTTCTAGTGTGTCTGCACACACACACACACACACACACACACATATATATATATATATATATATATATATATATATATATATATATGTATATATGTAGATTTACCTCAAATTCTCCACATGCCACATAACTGAATCCCATTTCATCAACTCCACTTTATTGAATCTTCACTTCTTTGAATGCCCAGAAGAAAGTACAGTTGTGTACACTTACCATAAATGTAGATGTTCGAGTGTATTCACTGTTGCTGTCATCACATTTGGGTTATCCCTGCCAGGGTAGCCCTCGGCCGGCCCGATTACCAGAGGCTTAGTATTTCTGCATTGGTTGCTGTCACTTCAGACTGACGTTAGGCAGCTGACGCCATTACATCAGGTTTTTTTTGCCCTAACCTGCCAGGAGCCCCCAAGTAGGAGCCAGGTTCTGGTGGAGGAACCCCACCAGTAGAAAGTAAATACCAATATGTCCCTTGTAAGGAAAGAAAAGAAAAAGGGGGATGGAGGGAGGGTAACCAGGACTGCAACAGTGAATTCACTCGAACATCTACATTTATGGTAAGTGTATACAACTGTACTATGTTCTACGTGTTTCACTGTTGCAGCAATCACATTTGGGTTGATTCCCAAAGCTGAGCAAATGGATGGAGGTAGTCAAGGAAAAGTACAGTTGTGTACTCTTACCATAAATTTAGACGTTCCAGTGTATTCACTGTTGCAGTCATCACATTTGAGTTATCTGCTTGCAGTAGCCCTCAGTCGGCCTGATTAACAAAGTCTTGGATCCTGCATCAGTTGCTGTCTCTTCTTTCATGACGTCAGGTAGTCAGGGGTATAAAACATGCAGCCGACGCCATTACATCAGTTTTTCTTGCCCCAGATGTCAGGTGCCCCCTGGAAGCAATAATAATATATATATATATATATATATATATATATATATATATATATATATATATATATATATATATATATACATATATACACACAAGGTTATACTGCCAACAAAAAAGCAAATACATCAAAAAGCTTTTAAGCATAGTAAAGGAGAGTAGATGTACAGACAAAATAAGTCAGGGGGCTGGAGGGAGGGTAACCAGGACTGCAACAGTGAATGCACTCGAACATCTACATTTAAGGAAAGTGTACACAACTGTACTATGTTCTTCGTGTTTCACTGTTGCAGCCATCACATTTGGGTATACTCCCAAAGCTAAGGATGGGAGGAGGAATTTAGATAGCATTAGGAGCAGCTATAAGGCCCTGCAAGACTGCAGTGGCAAAGCCAGCTCTGGATTTACAGAAAAATTGGCAAATGGTAATGCTTGGTAAAAGTATGCACAGAACTCCAGGTAGCAGCTTCTAGGATGTCCCTGGTAGGGCCACCTCTGAGAAAGGCTGTAGAGGTAGATGCAGCCCTGGTTGAATGGGGTCTGATCCCCTGTGGAATAGGTTTTCCATGGTGCTTATAGCAGAAATGAATGCAATGGCCTATCCATTTAGAAATGGTTTGCTTTGAAATAACCTTCCCCTCTGCTCCAATGCCACCAGCAGTTGTTCAGACTTCCTTTGAGGTTTAGTCCTGTCCAAGTAAAATCTAAGTTGTCTGTGCACATCTAAGGAGTACAGTATCCATTCCCCTTTGTTCTGTGGATTAGGAAAGAAGGTTGACAAATGAATGGACTGATTAAGAGCCACACTGGATACCACCTTGGGCATGAAGGAGGGATTGGTTCTGAGGGACACCCTGTCCGCATAAAAGATGATGAAAGGCTCCACTGCCATAAGGGCCTGTAATTCAGATACCCTTTTTGCTGAAGTGATTGCTAAAAGGAAGGCTGTTTTCCAAGAAAGGAATTTTAAATCTGCACTAGCAGCTGGCTCGAAAGGAGGAACAGTGAGTTTCTCCAATACAAAGTTAAGGTGCCAGGCTGGAGATGGGGCTCTCCTGGGTGGTCTTAAATTTTTGGCCCCTCTGAGGAATTGCTTGAGCAGTGGATGAGAGAAGAGGGGAGGTTCTGTGTTATAATGAGCTGAAATGGCTGAAGCGTGAATTTTGATGGAGGAAAAAGAAAGGCCCTTGTGAAGCATCTCAGTTAAGTATTGAAGAGTGAAGTTGGGCTCTGCTGTGCTCATCCCTTGAGATTAGTTTCAGGCACAGAATCTTTTCCATTTTTCAGCATAAGATTTTCTAGTACTAGGCCTCCTTGCCTCTAAAATGATATCCAACACTTGTTTACTGAGGGATGGTAATAGAGAGATTAGGTAATTACCCAGGCTGCCAGGTTCAGGGTTTGAAGCCGAGGGTGTAGAATCTAGTTCTCCTGCTGTGACAACAGGGTAGGGGTCTGAGGCAGGTGCCATGGAGCCAGCTGTGACACACTGCGCAAGAGGTACCAGTGTAGGCGTGGCCAGTCTGGTGCAATCAATATCGTCCTTGGTTTGTCCTGTTTGATCTTTAGTACTACTTTGGAGAGGAGAGGCATAAACTGATAGGTTTTTCCAGCTGAAGGACAGATCATCCACTTTCCAAGCTTGTTTGTGGGGAGTCCTTGTGCAAAATGTGTCCAATTGGAAGTTCTGGGGGGAGGCAAACAGGTCTATATCTCAGCCCCCCCAATTTGTTTGCCAACATGTTGAAAGTCTTTGGTTCCAGTTTCCACTCATGTGGGTCCATGAGATTTCTGCTTAGTTCGTCTGCCAGTGTATTTAGTTTTCCTGGCAGGAATTGAGCCTGTAGATGCACTTGGTAGCTCAAGGCTGTGTCCACAGAGCCATGGCTAGTCTGCAGAGGCGGTAAGAATGGGTCCCCCCCCCCTGCTTGTTTATGTACCACATAACAGTGGTGTTATCCGTCTTTACCATTAATTGTCCTGGAAGAATGTGGTCCTTGAAGGCTGTCAGAGCATTCTGTACAGCTAACATTTCTTTTTGATTGATATGCAGGTGCATTTGACTTGGGTTCCATTTGCTCTGAATGCACTTCCCTGCCAGGTGAGCCCCCCATGCATAGTCTGATGCATCTGTTGTTAGGGTTTGGGCGGCAGGGGGTAGAGTGAATGATAGTCCCTTGTTTTGGTGGCAGGCTTCTGCCCACCAAAGGAACTCTAATCGTAGGCAAGGTATGATAGGAATCATTGCTCCTAGATCCTGAGAATGTTGATACCATAGGCATTTTAGATACCACTGTAGTTTCCTCATATGCAGTCTTGCATATGGAATTAGAAGAAAGCAGGAGGCCATGAAGACCAAGGCTTGCAGTATTTGCCTTTCAGATGGCAGGGTATTTGTGGCCATTAGTTTGAAGTAGGTTGTCAAATGAATTTGTTTCTCTGGCATGAGGAAAGCCATCTGGGAAGTTGTATTCAAGCTTGCTCCCAGGAATATAATTTGTTGACAGGGTACCAGGTGTGACTTCTTTTCTTGCATAGTCTGATGCATCTGTTGATAGGGTTTGGGCGGCAGGGGGTAGAGTGAATGATAGTCCCTTGTTTTGGTGGCAGGCTTCTGCCCACCAAAGGAACTCTAATCGTAGGCAAGGTATGATAGGAATCATTGCTCCTAGATCCTGAGAATGTTGATACCATAGGTATTTTAGATACCACTGTAGTTTCCTCATATGCAGTCTTGCATATGGAATTAGAAGAAAGCAGGAGGCCATGAAGACCAAGGCTTGCAGTATTTGCCTTTCAGATGGCAGGGTATTTGTGGCCATTAGTTTGAAGTAGGTTGTCAAATGAATTTGTTTCTCTGGCATGAGGAAAGCCATCTGGGAAGTTGTATTCAAGCTTGCTCCCAGGAATATAATTTGTTGACAGGGTACCAGGTGTGACTTCTTTTCTTGCATAGTCTGATGCATCTGTTGATAGGGTTTGGGCGGCAGGGGGTAGAGTGAATGATAGTCCCTTGTTTTGGTGGCAGGCTTCTGCCCACCAAAGGAACTCTAATCGTAGGCAAGGTATGATAGGAATCATTGCTCCTAGATCCTGAGAATGTTGATACCATAGGCATTTTAGATACCACTGTAGTTTCCTCATATGCAGTCTTGCATATGGAATTAGAAGAAAGCAGGAGGCCATGAAGACCAAGGCTTGCAGTATTTGCCTTTCAGATGGCAGGGTATTTGTGGCCATTAGTTTGAAGTAGGTTGTCAAATGAATTTGTTTCTCTGGCATGAGGAAAGCCATCTGGGAAGTTGTATTCAAGCTTGCTCCCAGGAATATAATTTGTTGACAGGGTACCAGGTGTGACTTCTTTTCGTTTATGGTGTACTCCAGACAAGTTAGCACCTTTTGTACAAATGCCAGATGATTCAAAAGTATGTCTTGGCTTTCTGCCTGAATTAGACAATCGTCCAGGTATGGGTATACTTTAATATTTCTTTGCCTGCAAAAATGCAATGACTGGAGCTAGGCACTTTGTGAATACCCTAGGTGCAGTAGATAAGTGTATGTAGCCTGCTTTGAAGATTAGGTATCTTCTGCAAGATTCCCTGATTGGGAAGTGCAGGTAGGCTTCCTTTAAATCGAGTGTTGCCAACCAGGCATCTTTGCCTAGCATAGGAAGCAACTGGTGAAGAGTTAGCATCTTGAATTTTGGAGTCACCAAAAAGGTGTTTAAGGTAGACAGGTGCAGGATAGGATGCCATAAGTTGTCTTTTCTGGGTTCCAGGAAAAGCCTTGAGTAGAAACCTTGTCTCTTTTCTTCTTCTGGTACAGTTTGAATAGCCTTTATGCTTAAGAGAGAGAACTTGCTTTTGAGCCTCTGCCCACTGATTTGGGGGTAGATCTGGCCAACCGTTTGGGGTTGGCAATGTGCGGAAGTGAAATCTCTATCCTTGGGAAACTATATTTAAAGCCCATTTGTCCTGGGTAATGAGTTCCCAGTTTTTTGCGTGCAGAGCAATATTTCACCCTAAAGGAGCAGTCAGTTGAAAAGTGCTTTGAAGTTTTAAAGTTAAGTCATTGAGACAGTTTACCATAGGGGGAGTTTTACTACTCCCTGATTTGGAAGTGGGAGCCCCCCACTGCTTAGTCTTGTGAGTACCCTGGGACTGAAGCCTGGGTGTTCTGCTGGGTCTGGGTTTGGACTGAGAAGGCCTGGAGGAGGCAGGAAAAGACCAATTCTTAGAGGAACAATGCCTACTAAATCTTGGAGATTGTACTTGAAGGAAATCTCTAGCAGTCTGCATAGATTAGCTTTTTCCTCCATCTTTTTAAGAACTTCTTCTGCTTTGTTGCCAAACAGGCAGTCTTGATTTAAGAGAGCATCCAGTAATTTAGCTTTAACATGATCTGGCAAGGATTGCTCCTTAAGCCAAGCATGCCTTCTAAGTACAGACCCACTGACAGCAGCCCTGCAATATGCCTCTAGTGAATCAAAACCACAAAGTATGTTTTCCAACCTGTTCAGCAGAATGCATTAAATCCTGTAAATCCTTATTTTCAGCACAATCAGGAATTAACATCATTTTCTGTTTAAGCAATCCAATAATATGCTGCTGATACTTTAACATGTGAAACTGGCAGTTTAAGGCCCTAATGGCCAAGGTTGCAGAAGTGTATACCTTCTTACCCCATCTATCCAGCGCCCTGGAGTCTCTATCAGAGAGGGTAGGATTTTTGGAAGTAATAGCCTTAATGCCCTAGGGTCCCTGTGAAATGGTCTCAGGATCCACAGTAGGATTTTTAAAATGGAACTTGTGAGAGTCAGGAACCCTGTAATATCTATCCTGTTTTCTGGGAGCAGGAAGTGAAGAGTCAGGGACCAAGCTAGATTCCTAAAAGGCATCATCAACAATGTCTAGTACAGGAGGGATAGCTAAAGGCCTGTGCTGGGGCAGGAGTAAGAAATCTCTAAGCCTCTTTCTAGAATCAGAGTAATCCTGACTTTCCCAACAAAAATGCTCCCTAAGAGTATGCAAGGTTTCACCAAAAGAAACCTGACTCGCATAGAATCCTCATAGGAAAAGG
>NC_056728.1:491432995-491482529 GCF_019279795.1 Protopterus annectens | reverse complement strand
CCCTGTTCTGCAACATCAACAGAATGGTTTTGAAAGACAGGTATATTAGGGTCTATATTATGTGATCGAAGAATCTCTTTTTCAAGTACACAATAATCGACACATATACAGCGAAGCTAACGGCCGCATTCTTGAATTATTTCCTCTGGGGAAAAAATTCATGTGGCCGTAAAATAAAAATAGAACTTTAAAATGCTAATCAAGTGGGGGGCTTTGCCCCCCCCCCAACTAAATATACCAACTCTGAGATCATTCTACGTTGAAGAAATGGGCGATTCCTGGTAACAGCCAAATTAATTTTTACCGTGGAAAAAATTGTATGTGGCTGTTCGCGGTTTACAGCATTTGCAATAGATGTCCATTATTATTTGTTCGAAGAAGAGATTCTTCGATCACATAATATAGACCCGTATGTTTTGCAGATGGTACTGTTGCTATAGTACAGACTCCTCCATCCACATAAAACAAAGTTCATCCCTGCCCATTTTCAAGTGCAACTTAGAGCTTTGCATGGGAAACAGAAATTTTTCCCTGGGACTGTCCCCTATACTAATAATGGACAGTTGCAGCTTTTAAATGCTTTATCCTACATGTGGGTCCCCTCAAATTATCTATGGTATGATCCCAGTTATTGTCATTAGGGGTGATGTATAATTATCGACCATGGGATGGGTAAGGCCATTCTAAAACCAAGTGAGAGGTTATTTTGAGTGCAAAAAGGGAAATTGGCTAGGCTAGGCTTAAAATGCCTTTAAGGGCAGCTATCCTCCTGCTTATGAACATATGAACTTAAGGAGCTTGTGAGAAGAAAAGTAACGAGATATTCTTTAGCGGTATTAGAGATATTTTGGAAATATTTATATAAAACAGAGGAACATGGGAAACTAGAAAATGCATAAAAGGAAATATTTATGCAAGACTTAATAATGCCAAGGTTATCAGTAGATGAGGCTCAACAATTAATAGTTGAGATCGGATGAGAGAAAAACAGGGATGTGTAATAAATAGACAGTGAAGTCTCCATGAATTAGAACCTGTTCCTCCATAAGTTTGTAAGTTAAGAGGGAAGAAATTAATAAATGTTTGGAAGGTTTTATTTTTAAAGTATTATTTTAAAAGGTTGGCAAGTACTAGCATCTTGGGAGAAAGCCGTTGTGTTTCTGGGATGCCCATAGTGGGTACTAACCCTTCAGACCCTGGTTTATATATACCCATTTCAATTTTAAAGCACAATTTTAAAGTGTAGGCCTGTATTAGCGATTGTATCCAGGAGGCAAACATTTGACAACATTAACAGAACAATGATTCAGTGAGAAGAGTGTAAGAAAATACAGCTATTGTTTGTGTCATAATGATGCAAAAGCATTCAGTAGAGTCAGCTATGATTTTGAGTAGGGTAATGGAAGCATTTGCTTTCTCTGGTAGAATAATGAGTTTAATTAGGAGTATATATGAGGCGCCGGAGAGAGGAAACCTCGACATCGTAATTCTTATCTGACGAGCTGTTTGACAGAGACCTGGCAGGGTGTCCACTCCCACTGTGTTATTGAGCCACTGTAAAAGAAAATAAGGGACTCTTAAATTAAGTGCTATAATTGGCAAGGAAATCAAAAATGTTCACTATTTGCAGATGATATTGTACTTGAAATATCCAAGAAAGGGCATTTCATTGTTTGGGAACATTTTGAGACTGTTGTCTTTTCAGGATATAAAATAATGAAAATAAAAATCCAATATTAGTAAACGGTGTACCTACACATTAATTGGTTTGGCAATACCCATATTTATGGGGACACAATAAGATGAGGTATTGAAGTTTATGGATTAAAAAGGATTATGGTATGCATGCTAAGGATATGTGGGAAATGATTAAACAAAAAATAACACAAACGTTGAAAAACTTAATTGTGGAGATGAATAGTAAGAGGAGGAGCAGTGAAATGTTTTATGTAGAGGTTAGACATTTTTATCAACTAGAGGAGAATTTGTAGACTGTAAGAGTTGGAGGAATTTGGGTGGTGAAGGGGCAAGAGTTGGGTTACGTTGATTCTTCCTATACAGCAAGGTTGTTTAGGATTAGCTGATTTGAATGGATACTTATAGAGGTATGCAGTTAAGTCTGATATACGTCACACAAGCAGGTGGTTATAAATCAAAGTGGAAATGGATGTTGATGAAATGGGGAAAGTTCAAGAAGTAAGGATAAAGTTGGATTTTGGATATAAAGCACCATAAAGAATATTGTATTAGTTAATTCACAGAAAGTATTCTAAGAATTAATCCAACACTGGAATGGAGATTTTGCCAGTGGGATGACTGTAAAAAAAGTAAGAGAGGGCTGGAATTTATTGGAGAAATTTGGCAAAGGAATTGAAGTATTGGAAGAAAATGACAAGTAAGGGAAAGGTAATAGACTGGGGGTGAGGGAAATATTAATTTGGACTGGGAGGTTAGAAACTGAATTCCTTACCAATGATTGATATCAAAAGTGTAGGTAAAGAGAAAGGGATAGGATTTGTCAAGTGAAAAATACAGCTCTAGTAGAGTTTTTAGATGACCTGGAATAAATACACAATAAGACTCCTAAAGACTAATAAATGCAGCCAAAGACAGGACCTCAGATAGAAGCAATTCTCTTTATTAGATGCAATCACAAGAAACATTAAGCTCTTTCGTCCCCCATAAAATTACATGGGACTTCTTCAGAACAAAAACCACCTGGATAAGCCAGGTTTAAATGGTACTATTAAAACACATGCTCAACCAATCAAAGTTTAAAAAATATATATATATATAGAACAATTAAGGCTAATTAACCCTCAATGTGCCTGAGTTTTAGCAAACCATTTATACTAGTATATTCATTCAGGCCAGAATACTCAAACGCATTTAGCTTAAGTTGCCACCTTAGTTCACATAATTCTGAGTGTTCTGGTAAAACCTTCCCGTGGCTGTTTAAAACTATCTGCTGCAGGACAAAGAAACCAAATACATGTTCATTATGTTCTGTTATATGTTTAAATAATGCATTTGTACTTTTCCCATTTTTTGATATCATTTAGATGTTCATACATTCTTTCTCTAAACTTTTTACAAGTTTTTCCTATATAAAATACAGGACAGTGCAGGCATTTTGCTGCATAAACAACACTTTTAGACTGGTAAAATGACTATGGATATTACACTGATAGTCACCCAACTTGAATTTCTCCTGTTTTAATGACATTAGGGCACTGCCTACACAGCCCACATTTAAAGTTCCCAGAGGGCCTGTTATTTTCTCGTCCTATCAAATTGTTTTCTAGTACATTTTTAAACTATCAATCCTTTTTAAAAATTATAAATGGCTTGGCGCCTAATTTTTCTACAGTCATTAATGTAGTCCAAGTTGAAGAGGGACCTATTTTTTTAATTTTTACCACAGCGAAACT
This sequence comes from Protopterus annectens, assembly GCF_019279795.1. Classification (NCBI taxonomy): domain Eukaryota; kingdom Metazoa; phylum Chordata; order Ceratodontiformes; family Protopteridae; genus Protopterus; species Protopterus annectens. Next base: position 491,479,098 of record NC_056728.1, on the reverse strand, counting down.
ATCTTTATTAAATGTCGTGATGGAGAAAGTCTTATTTCTTTTTCTCCTCTACTTATTGCCCCTTCATTACTAATACCTATTACATGTTCGCTATCACAAAATGTGGACTGGCTTAAGATAGGCTTAAGTATCCCATTAGCTCTTTTTGTTTGAACTTCTGTATTTACTTTCTCTAATAAATGTTCAGGATAACCCCTTCTCCTAAACATGTAAGTAATGAAATTAGTTTCGGCTATAAAATCATTGTCATCAGTTACCATCATGGCAGCTCTTACCAGCTCCCCTGTTACCACTGATCTTTTCTGGTGTAATGAATGGCAACTGCTATAGTCCAGGTAAGTGTCCAAAAAAGTTGGTTTTCTGTAGATCCTTGATCTTAAATTCTACTAGAAAACAATTTGTCAATGCTGAAATTAGTATAGGTCTATTAAAAATAAACAACCACAAGTCAATATGTGTCGCTGCCCTCTATATTCTCCTTGGTGTTAACATCAGTACTCTTGAAAACATCTTCTACAGGTTTTCCTCCAACATAAAAAATGAAACGTACATCCTCGGGGACACCAACATCAACTGGACCAAGATTAACCCCAAAGTCCAATCCCATACTCTAAACCTATACAATTTCATCCATCTCATTCACTCTCCAACCAGACCAAATAAAGATGGTACCTCTGGGGTACTGTCATTGACTGGATCCTTACAACTCACCCAGATCTTATCACCAAAACTGGAACCATACCTGATCCTCTCAGCTATCACTTACCAGCTTTTGCCAACCGCCTCCCATCTCATCTGCAAAAACACATCTGCATCCAATCCCATAACCTCTCCTCTTTCAACCCCTTACCTTTCTCAGAATGCCTAAGGCATACTGACTGGTCCCCTCTGAAAACCCTCCATCTAAATGATGCCGTATCCTATTTCAACCACTCATTCCTAACCCTTCTCAACCAACAAGCCCCCCCCACCCCCGAGAACCAAACAAGTCAAATACAATCCCTGCCCCTGGTTATCCAAAGAAACTAAACTAGCCATGCATCTAAGAGACAAAAAATGGAAACGATATCAAAAACATAAAAATCCCAGCTCCCTCCTAGAGTATCAACAGCTTCCAAACTCCACATAAAAACTAATAACTAAAGACTGTAAAGCACACTTCTCCAAGCTACAGTCCTTGCACTCAACCAATCCCAAAATATTTTGGGACTCAATCTCCTCCATTCTGCACCCTGGTAATAAAGAATGCCCCTGCCCAAATCCCAACATCTCCGACCTTGACACAGCCACTCAGTTCAAGTCTTTTCACTAACTGCATTGCCAAACTTTCTTCCTCCTTCCCGTCCGCAACATCCACCCCCAGCCCCTCCCACTCCAACCAGGACCACAATCCCCTACCTCCTTCCACTCCATTCTGCCTCTCTCATCCCCACAAGCTCTATAAAAAGACTTCTCTTTAAACTTAAACCCTGCTGCAATGCACCCAACAACCTTCCCACCCACCTTCCTCAATCAGCATTGCATATACCATCTCTATTCTTATTAATAGATCCATACAAGAGTCGTACGTCCCATCTATCTGGTGTCACGCTTACATCAACCCCCTCCACAAAGGGGGTAAAAACACCGACACCACCTACTTTAGGCCTTTTGCCATACCCCATCTCTAAAATACTAGAAAAAACATTCAAACACAACTCGTAACACACCTAACCCAAAACAATCAACTATCCCCAATCCAACACTGCTTTCACCCTAGCCACAGTGCCATGACTGCCCTTCTTTCCTTTCTAGAAACCATCAACCTAGAACGTGACTCGGGCAATTTCTTCTCTACACTATTCCTAGATCTATCAAAAGCATTTGACACCATCTCCCACGCCCTACTCATATCCCTACTCTCTATCCTACATCTCTCTCCTGCCACCATTGCCTGGTTTTCCAGCTACTTGTCAAATTGCCAACTGGCTGTGCAATGCAAAATGTCAACCTCCCCCTTCCTACCCACACCCACAGGCATCCCCCAAAGCTCTGTTCTTGGCCATCTACTCTTTAACCTAGTCATTAACAACTTTCACCACTCCATCCCGGAATCATCTGTCATCCAATATGCAGACGACTCAACAATCATCTGCTCAGCCTTCTCCTCCTCTGATCTTTTAGCAAAAACCCAATTAGCTTTCTCCGCAACTGAATCCTGGATGAAGTCCAGTCGTCTAACTCTTAACTCTAAATGCAAATAAAACGAAACTAATGATTTTTTTCCCCTACCAAAAACTCCGTTATAGACAAACTCCTTCATCGTACAGAGCCAAAACAACACCACCCTTGATATTCTTCCCATTACCAAGATTTTCGGCATCACCATTGAAGAACTAAAGTTTGATACCCACATCCATACCGCAATTAAGAAAACCCACCACCAGAAGCTAGGTCTCTTCGACTGGCACTGGCACCACCGCTTTCTCATCCCCTCTACTCCTCAAACCCTGGTATCCACCTTCCTGCTCCCCTCCCTTATGTATGGTGCCCCTCTGTTCACCAATCTCCAAATCGGCCTACGAACCATACTTAAACTCCTACCACAATATCTGCAAATTACCAACCATTTCTAAGAACTCATCCAACCACTGCCACTCCCTCCTCACCCTGAGTTGGTTTGAACTACCCAACTATCTCCGCTACCTACAACTCGTCATGGCTCACAAGCTCATCTTTAAACCTTCAGACTGCCCATCTCTCGCCATCTCCTTAAAAACCTATATACCCAACTGCTCACTCAGATCCTTAAACCAATATCTCCTCCATGTGTACAAACCATCACGACCACCAGGCCAACTATTAATGTCCTTCTCCTTGGCTAAACGGTGGAACTCTCTCCCTCCTCACCTACGCAACCTACCTAACCATACACAATTCTAATCTCAGCTTTTCTCCCATCTATCATCTAAATGGGAATGCCCATGTCGCACTCCAACATAAACCCCTCTAATCCACCTCTCTTATTACTCTCCACTGTAACCAACTCATATTCTACCTTAACTCCTGCTACATCCTTAATCTCAACTTTCTGTTCCCAGTCCAGGATCTGAATTCCCTCTGTAATGTCCATCTTACTATGCTTACATTACAAACACTGATTCTCCCCGCACAATAAATTTTCATGTAATCCTGATTGGACCTAGCAGCTGTATGTTTTACAAATGTCCTTGCTAATAACTCTGACAAAATGTTTATGTATCCTGTAATTTTTTTAGTCTACCTAACTGCCAAGGACTAGTAGCCATTGTCAGTACTAGTAGCCAAAATATCGGTGGGAACACTAATATTACTTGCTTCAGTGTTAAAGTCACAATATAAGTCATTTATAGAGGCATTTTTACATTCATTTAAAATGTCCAAGTTTTATAGCATTTTTTTCTGTTGCTAATAGCCATGTTTCCGTTTTGGTCATGCTCATAGGGCTAAATAATCGCCATTCCTATTGCTGGTCTCCTGTCGCTGTTGAAAATCCATTAAGTAGTTGTTTCTTTCATTAAATTTGGATTTATTCTTAAAACACTCATATCTCCTCACCCCTTCAGTGCATTCTGCTGCCTTTGAAAACTTTGTGTTGATGTCATCTCTGACTCATGGTTCCCATGATCATGATTGGCTGAAGTGGGGTTGTTACTATGGTTACCAGTTCCTTTAGGGTAGGCACAATCATTTCTATATGCTTCCAAGTCCCTATCAATTTTCTTCAATTTCCTAAGAAATATCATTACAAATCTTATCAGTCTTGGAAAAAATATAGTTCGTTTTGTAGTGCTCAAAGAGAACATCCATCCTTAAAGCACCATTAACAACCTCAAGTTCTTTTATTGAGATTTGTCTATAGCAGTCAAGTTGTTTTTAATCATTAACTGCATCGTTTCCAAGCATGCCCTATTGAAAATACCATGCAAGTCTCTAATGACACCAGGGTCTGTCAAGCCACCATTAGGGGAATACCACAGTCTCAACTCTTTGGGTACTTGCTTTAGTTCAGTATTTCTCTGCAAGTAACTATTCTCCAACTGTAAACTTTTTGTATTTCAACAATGCATTGTCAAATGATTTTAGACTGTACAAAAATGTCAAGCCCATATTATCATTGGTGCTATTCGATTGCTGTCGATACACATCCGCATTCTGGTGGAAAGAAAACCGGTTGTGCTTCCAGTCCTCCAACATATTCATTCTTTCACCAGAGGTTGAATTACTTTGCTGTACATTCTCACCAGAAATAACAGGTGTGGCTTGTGTTAATGGTATGTCTAAACTCGAGCTTATAGCATAATTGCCACGTAATGAGAGTCCAAGAGCTCTGATATTGTGAGATTGATCTGTCAACTGCTGGCTAACCTGCTGTAGTAAAGAGGTTAGATTACCATTGGATCCAGAACCGTCTTGTTGGATACCATCAATGCTGCTGTTTCCATCCATACCTCACGAAACCAGGATTACACAATAAGACTCCAAAAGAACTAGAAATGCAGCTAAAGATGGCCTCAAGTAGAAGCAGTTCTCTTTATTGGATACAACCACAAGAAATGTTAAGGGTTTTCGTCCCCCATAAAATTACGTGTGACTTCTTCAGAACAAAAAACATCTGGATAAGCCAGGTTTAAATATTACTATTCAAACACATGCTCAACCAGTCAAAGTTAGAAAAGAGTCTTTAGATGAGACTAAAGCAGAACTTATTTTGTTAAAGATATTAGGATATAGAAAATATTGCATAACTGTAAGAATCAATTCGAGAAGGTTGGAAAAGATTGAGAAGAGTGAAAAATCTGTTTGCAAAGGAACAGTGGGGAAGACATCTGTACATTTATTGCGAAGTCAGTGATGTAAAATATTTAGGGGTTTTTGCTTGGAGGCATTTCCATAGGTATTTTATACCCTAAGCAGACTTCAGAGAATATTTACTTTGGTACACAGCAAATGTTGGAGGTGTGATGAGAGAGAGAGTTAACTGGGAGGATTTTTTTTATTGCGAGTGTTGCAAGTTGGCAGATTAAGGACTGCTGTCAGAAATGTTTGGGAAGCAAATGACTGCAGCGAAGGAAATTATTCTTTTGAGCTTGGACAGATTATCTATATTGCATATATATGTTAAGGCATTACTAAAGTTTAATGGTATTGGCTGCAAAAAAAAAGTAAAAGTATTGGAAATCAAATTTTAAACAAGCTGTAATTGAAGTACTGAATATTGTAAAGATAAGTGACCCAGGTGTGATGTGAGATCATTAGAAAAGGGAAGGATCAAATTAAACAAATGGAATTTTTGGAAGCATTACATGCAGATTATGCTCTAGACTTGAGCAACTACATAATGTTGGAATAAGTGATTAGTTTACAAAAAAAGGGTAATGTATAATGAAAAATTAGTGTTGCATGTTTTTTCTTTTCTCTTAATGTTGTTGTTGTTGTTGTGTCTTTCTGCTTTTCCTGGTTAGGGGGCGCCACAGCAGAACTCCGGTCCGCTAATGATTGGCAGTAGATTTTTACGTGACGAGTTGCCAGCCCTGATGCACAACTTTCAACGATGGTACGCCCATTCACGCATGTCTCCACACAGAAGACACTCTAGCTGAGAATAGAACTGGTCTACGTCTTACTGCGAGGCGACAACTCTACCACAGGACCACCACGTGCTCTATTTCTTAAGCGGTAATTTTAATAAAGGTGTTTTAAAAAAACATTATTTTTGCAAGTGCCCATTAGTCATGATGAGGCTTTTTTTGAATAATAGAGCGCAACTTATTTTTTTGTCCAAATACATGTCCGTGTTTAGCCAGCCTCTTGACTTAGGGAAAGGTGCCCTGTCATGTCTCTTTTGGCACAGGAGCAAGGGCACCTTCCTTTGTCAGTGCTGGCTAGAAATTCATTAGCTGAAACTTGCCAGCAGGGAGACTTGAATGGCTAATAGCCAGCTTGCTTATTTTGGAAGGGCTATATTTGTAGCACAATGCTGCTGCCATGCATAGGCTGGCATAGTGTCTTGCAGTGCTCACATGCATAGTAGGGGGGCTGAGTAATATTGTGTCATGGGTGGATATACATCATTGCATGCCCTTCCCACTCGGGAAAGTTTAAGTCCTACAAAAATGCCTGCAGTTAGGAGCAAATGATGCAGGGTCAATATGCCTCAGTCTCTTCTCCCTCCCCTGAAAATAGGTTGATTCTTTTATTGTAACATTTTTTCACTGTGACATACTGTGTAGACCCCAAGCATGGAGAACTTTTTTTGACTCTGTTCATTTTGCAATTTTATTTATTTATTTAATTAATTAATTCTTTGTTAATAGAGTTAGTTCCACTAAGTTCATGGCCTCTTTTCAGAGGGAATACTACTGGGGGAAATTTGGCCAAGGCATTGGTAACTTCCCATACTCCTTACAGTGAGCGAGAACATGCATTTCCTGTTCCTAGTGCAGTGGCAGCTGGGTGGGGTTTTATGTGCTTAAGGTGTCATAGTGGAGAATGTTGAAAAGTAGAAAGTTTGTTTGGAGGAAAAAGGAGAATATTTTTGGATTCTGAAGTTGTGTTTCAGCAGAATTTGTTGGAATCCAGTGGAATGACAGAAGTGGAGGAATCACTTTTGCTAAATGGATGTGTTATAACCATCCAGTCAGGAGGGTTGCAGGATGATGTACTAAAAGACTTAAGTCAGGAGGAACCAGAGAGTGGAAGATCAGGATCGTGGGCGAAGATTGTCACCACAATTGATCCAGAAGGCAATGTGGTTAGATTAGAGGATGGAGAAAAAAGGGAATTGAGAGAATAGGGAAGAAAATCTACTTTTTGTGGAAAATGAGCAGTGGGTAAGTGAAGAAGAAAAAGTTAGATGGCATGTGATTTAAAGGAAAACATTCTGTTGGTAAATGAGTCAAAGACAGGAATATTTTTAAGAGGAAAAAAAGAACAGGTGATTAAGTTATTTAAATATTTTAATAGTTTAATGATGTAAGAAGATCTGTGGCAAGAAAAAAGGAGAAATAAAAGGAATAATTAATGAGGAAAAGGGAAAGAATGGTAAAAGAAAATATTAGAATGGGAGATAGTAATAAAGCTCAGGAAAGAAGACCAATATATTATGAAAATATGGAATAAATTGTTTACTTTTATGCATGCCTATGATTGAAAAGGAGATTAGGGAAGCTATTAAGAAGAACAGAGAGATTTGACTTTTGGAAAGGACATGATTTTGTATGGAAAGTGATGATCAAAGAAGAAATGAGATATAAAACAGTGGCATTTAGAAAATGTTTAACATTTAGAGCAGTGGAAACAATAGAACATTATTAGAATGTGAAAGGGCTATAAAAGTATGAGAGGAGTTAAAGAAACTAAATGGGATTTGGGTACAGGAAATAGGGATGGAAAGTGTTATGTATGGATGGCATAAAGAAAGTACAAGGATGACAAAGATAACGTATCAATTAAATGGTATATTTGGCAGGCAATAATAAATTGTTATCTTAATAAGCTTTAGGATAAAACAGATAACAGTAAAAGATAAAATGTTGGTTATGCAAAAAAAAGGATAGGGTGTTGAATTTGAATAGGACTCTGTAATATTGGGGAAAAAAGGGTAAATGGCTTTTTAAGTAACTTTTTTCTTTTTTTCTTTTATTACTTTTTGTAAATGAAATGTTGGGTTTTCTATATCTAAGTAAAGGACTCTTACTCTTTTCCATAGGTGTCATGGGCTGTTTTACATCTACCTAAACTACTACCAACTCAAGTAGATGGCACTTCTGTTTAATATGTCATTTGAAGGACGATGCTATCCGGAGTGCAGCACTCCACTTATGCTACACTACGGTATTAGCAGTTCTTCTTCCTGGAGTGGGAATAGAACCTATAACCTTATGCAACAAAGGCAAGTGTGTTGCCTGTTGAGCCACTGATACTGATATGTTTACACAATACTAATAAAGCAGTCTCAATTCAGTCATTGTATGCATTCCGTTAGTAACGTACCATTGTTAAGTTTGCAAAACCAGATATCACAATCAGCTATTCTGTTCATTCTTAATCTTCTGTTTCATTTAACATTGCTCATTATTCAAAAACAGTTATACATGCAGATTAACTGTTTACAACCTAATATGAGGTGGGGAATTAATGGCCATATTATTTTTTACACAATATTGCAAGTCTTAAATGTCTTTACCAGTGACTTCTCACATTGTATTCAAATCAACTTTATTAAATGGATGCAGATCTTGTATACTTCATTCTGTATCAACTTCCTCCATTCTTAATCTTCTGTTTCATTTAACATTGCTCATTATTCAAAAACAGTTATACATGCAGAATAACTGTTTACAACCTAATATGAGGTGGGAAATTAATGACCATATTATTTTTTACACAATATTGCAAGTCTTAAATGTCTTTACTAGTGACTTCTCACATTGTATTCAAGTCAACTTTATTAAATGGATGCAGATCTTGTATACTTCATTCTGTATCAACTTCCTCTTCAAGCTCATAATTCAGTAGAGCATTCTGTGCAGCTCACTTGCTTGCTTACTGTGATTTTTGTTTCCTGATCTCCAATACTTCAGAGTTCCATGTTTGTAATCTCTGTAATTATCTTTTTATCTTTGTTATTGATGTTTTCTTTGTTTTTTTTTGTGTTCTTATTATTGCTTTCTAAGCCAATACCAGTGATGGAGATAGCAATGCATTAATTTCTTTACTACATGTTTGATGATAACACTACAAAGTCATCTGTATACTGAGATTCAGTTGACTTAGCCTAGTATGAACCTATCTGCCCTGGGGCATTTATAAGCCTAGCCCAATTGTGTTTGGCTTGCACCATCCCTTGATTTGAGTATACTGTGCCCTTTTTAAAGTTTAGTTTACTGTGCCTCTGTCTAATAGTGACATGGAAGTAATCCCCGGGACAAACCTACGATCCCCCATCCACTCATCAAGATTCTTCTTGAAGAGAGTCCGTGAGGTGCTCTGCCTAGCATGAATTGGAATTCTATTCCAGAGCGAAGGGAGCCTCTGGGTTATGAATCTGTCCCTCCAGCATGTTCTATTTATTTCTGTGCTGAGGTTCAAGTCCCTGGAGCATGTGGCTCTAAGGGATTTAGATTTACTGAGGTGGACCATGTCCATTAATTCTGGGTTGGACATAGCTTTATGTGTCAGGCATAGATCGCCTTGAAGTAGGCGGTATGCAACTGAGTAGAGCTGGAGTTTTTTTAACCGAGCAGCATATGGCATCTGTTTGAGTCCCTTGATCCTCCTGGTGAGGTACTTTTGGGGTCTTTCTTATTGCTGCAGGTGTCTGTTAAGGTACATCCCAAAAGGGGCGTTGTATTCTATGATGGGCTTGATGAGGGATGAATAAAGGGGCACGATTACCTCTCTTGATCTAGATGTGAATCCTTTCATGATGAGGTGGGCTATGTAGAAGGTCTTTCTAACCACTTTGGCAATGTGGTTGTCAAAGGAGAGATTGCTATCAACCTGGGTCCCCAGATCCCTAATTACTTTCTCTGTAGTTAATGGTTTACCACCTGTGTGGTAATTTGTGGGCACATTGTTTTTGCCAAAGGGTATGACTATACACTTTTTGGCATTTCGCTTTAGACCATGGCTCTGGCACCAATTATCTGTCTCTGCGAGACCTTTTTGAAGGATGTTTGTGTCAGCTGGAGAGTCGATTATGGCGCCCAGTTTGCAGTCATCTGCGAACTTGGTGAGCCATAGTCCTCCCATGTTGGCCTGTACCTCAGAAAAGTAAATACCGAACAAGAGAGGTCCCAGGACAGAACCTTGTGGGATGCCACTTGTGACCGGTTTCGAGTCTGACATGGCTCCAGCAACTCTGACTCTGTGGGTTCTGTCTTTGAGCCAGTTTGCGACCCATCTTGTGACATAGGGGTTTATATTTAGGCTGGATAGCTTATCTATGATGCCCGAGTTGGGTATTGTGTCAAATGCCTCTGCGAGGTCCAGATAGGCCGTGTGGACTACCTTCCCTTCATCTATGGCCTTGGTGACTGTTTCGAAGAAGTCGACCAGGTTCAAAAGGCAGGATCTGCCCTTGACAAAGCCAAATTGGGTAGGATCTAGTGTCTGTAGGTCCCCAATGTCTTTGTTTATGAGTTCCATGATGATCCTCTCCATAGCCTTGCATACTAGGCTAGTCAGGCTTATGGGGCGATAGTTTCCAGGGTCTGCAGAGGCGCCACCTTTGTGGAGTGGGACCACTGTTGCTGTACACCATTCTTTGGGCACATATCCTGTAGTGAGGCTGAGATTGTACAGCAGTTTTACTTGAGGGATTAGTTCTTCTTGGAGTTCATGTAGGGCCTTAACCGGGACGCCATCTGGTCCCATGGAAGCAGTGTTTTTTGCTTTGGAGAGGGCGGCCTTCACCTGAGCATCAGAGATGTTTGGGAGGCTGCACTCTGCCGGGATAGATACTTGCTCTTTTGGGGGGGGGGTGGAGAAGTTTGCACTGAACTTGTCTGCCAGGATATTGGCGATGTCTGTGGGTTCAGTGTATTTTTTGTCGCTTAGAATCAACTCAGAACAAGTCTGGAAGTTGCATCCCAGGTTCCTAACATAACTGAAAAAAGCCTTATGATTGTCTTTAGTGTCCTGTGCAATTTTTCTCTCGAAGCTGGCCTTGGAGGATTTTATGAGGGATCGTAATTTTTTGCTAGTACTGATCAGAGATGCCTTCCCTTTTAGGGATTTTGCTCTATCATGTAGTAGCTTCCTCCTTCTGTTGTACAGTTTATTTATGGCTGGGGTCCACCAGACTGGACACCTGCCTTTGGATGATTGGGTGTTGATTTTGTTTGGGATAGCATGATCCATGCATTCCTGGAGATGTCCGTAGAATGCGTTTATATAGGATTCTGCAGTTTGGGCCATAGTTTCCACTGGCCCTGGGGCCTTGAAGGATTCCACTTCAGTTTTGAGAAGTGTGAAGTTCGCTTTTGAGAAGTTTTTCACTGTGGTTTTCTGGGCTGGGGGTGGGGTCGGGATGTGGATATCCAGTGAAATTAATTTATGGTCTGATCTTACCAATGAGGGATATACTTCTGTTATGGAGCATAGAGTCCCCTTGTTGGTAATGATCAGGTCTAGTATGTTTTCCCCTCTTGTGGGAGTAGTGACTAGTTGTTCCATAGCATTTGAGTTTATAAATTCCAGGAACCTTTGGGCTAAGGTGCTGGGGCTTGAGTAATGCTCCCAGTCTATGTTTGGGTAGTTGAAGTCGCCCAATATAATGGTGTTTGGAGAGATCTTAGTGTTCTCCAATGTTTTCAGGAAAGCCGAGTGGGATTCCTGACTTTGAGAGGGTGGTCTGTAGGATGCTATAAACTGAAAAGCAGTCTTGCCCACTGTTAGTTGCACATGGATGGTCTCCGATACTTCGTGCACTGCCACTAACCTGGAGGTGTGGATATCCTTGATAAATATGGAAATTCCCCCTCCTTTTGTGGTTCGGTCTGGGTTTTGGGGCCGAAAAGCATGATATGAGGTATAACCTGGTAGTGCTGGGGTGCTCTCGGGAGCCTTGAACCAGGTTTCTGTCACTGCACAGATATCGATGTTCCTCCTAGTGTAAGACTTGGTATATTAGTCATTTTTTACTGATGTAACTCCCAAGATCCCCTTTCTGAACCTTTGCATCTACATCATATGCCTGTTCGTGGCAAGATTTTTTTTTACATCTCATTGTGGTATAAAGATTTGTGCAAACATTTCCCTGCAAAAATTCTTTGATTTGTCATGTTTTCCTCCACTGAACATCTGTGATATCTTTATACAGTAGTTCCCTCTTTGCTATGTTTATCTTTGTACGTATTGTTTTCTGAAATCTAATATTCCCTTATATGCTGTAGTTATTCTTTTCTAGTCTGTCATTTCTGTTTGTGTCCATTATGAAAGTGTTGTATTTAATGTTTAACAACATTGCTGTTTAACTTTCACATGTCTTCCTTAAACTCTAATATTAGATCTACATATACCAGTTGATTTTACTGAAGTAATTAAAAAAATGGTCATCTTCCCATTGTATTAACCGTAGCTCCTTTTTATCATCTGCTTCCAAAATATCAGTTCTTTGTTCTCCAAAATGCTCTTAACACTTTCTCCCGTCTTTACTGTGTGTAGTACAACCCATTTGTGGTGGTCTGTTTTCCAAGGCTTAATGTTCTTTAACATTAAGACTTGCTTAAAATATACACACACACACATCTATATATAGTATGTTTTATATTACTTTCGTAGATATGCCCAAATGTCCACATGTGATCCTGTTGTTACCTTGTTGGGGATTGTAATTATGTCCAATGTCCAAGTTGTGTAGCTTTATAGTTTGCCTCCAAATCTGTTTTTTCCATTGTATTCCTTCTCTTTTGTTATCCTAAAGAAACTCCTTAATTTATGTATATTTTTCATTTTCATCCATATCTGGTCTCTCAATTGGTACATATAAACCCGCCTTACCTAAAGAAGAAGTGGGGCCCTAAACATATCAGTGTTCATATATTAACTGTTTCTATAGTCCTGTCTTGTCTTTATAATCTATTCAAATTCTTCCACCATTTCCTTATGTGCTTACTCAGTGTGTCTTATTTCAACTAAATCCTCATTACCTCACAAAAAGAGGAAGGTCTATACCAGATCAGGTGATGGGACATAATTCATTATTGCAGCCTTTGTTTTTGCTTCATTTACTTTATATCTTGCTGTGCTATTAAAGTATTTCAAGTTTACCAAAATATGCTTTTTTTATATCCTGTTTTGCTAATAGAAAAAGGAAAATTTTTCTCATTATTTTTCCTCCATTTATATCAAGTTGTAATAGATTATCTTGTGTCCCTGGCTTATGGCTCTACATATAAAGCAGAATAATGGCAAAGGTGGACAACCTATTTGCTGTTGTAAAGCTAAGACCACCACACTTCACTTTAGCATGAGTTCCTCTGCAGATATTAAATATTAATGTTGTCCATGATTTTGGAAACCCAAATTCATTAAGGAATCTCTTCAAATTTCCAAACTTCCTCTGTCAGATTCTTTTTCAGCATTCAAACATGTTAACATTAAGACTTTATTATTGTGTGTTGCATGCTTTTGAATCCTAAGGACTCTTTTTGTCAAATGCTTGCCTACCTTTTATAAATCCACACTTATCCAGATCTATTATTCTTGGCAAAATCGTTGCCATTGTTTCCCAAAATAGTCATAAAAATTTTGTAGCTGTGGTTTAGAATCAAAATGGGTGTGAATGTACGACCCTGAATCAAGGAGATCATTTTCCTCCTTAAGGAACAACTACCACTTCTGCTTCTTTAAAAGTCAGGAACACAGAAAATCCTGTTAAAACATAGTAGCTAGACTTATTATATTCTGCTCCTTCTTTTTCCATACTTTTGTTGGAATTACATCACTTCCTATGGTTTTCCTTATATTCTTTTTGTTGTTTCTTTAATTACCTTTTATTTTTATAGTTAATATAAGTCTTCTGTTAACTAATGAGCTTAAAATTGGATGAACTATGTTACCATTTCCCATATGTTAATCTCCACTTCTATTTTTGTTTATATTATGCCCCTAAATCATTAACAGTTACATTCATTGGTTTCTTGGACCACCTTTTCCCTGCCATTCTGTTAATTCATAATTTTAGCCATCATCCCTTTAGCCTTTTTTCCTTCAGGCATTGAACCAACAATTTGGTTACTCTAGTGTTATTGCCAAAAAATAGTTGTTTCAAAACCATTGCTTTGTGTTCATTCATGTTTTCTAAGCACTCATACATAGACAGTCCAACTTCTTTCAGCTGATCTTCAACTTGTGTTCTACCTCTTCATTTTTGCTTCCATAAATCCCTTACTTTTTAAATGCTGAATAGATACTTTATTTGGCTGTTATGCCATAGAGCATTTTCTTTCATTGTGACTACACTTCTAATCTTCAGTTTACGATTATCTCCTTTCTTTTCAAGGTCTTTACTGCTTAAGTTCAATTATAACATTTCAGTTAGTTTAATCTTCCCAATCATTAAATAGCTCCTTTTTCTGAAAGAATAGTGGAAAATGCTAATGATTATCAAAATAAGCTTTAACCTGCCAAATGTAAATAAGTTGTTAAACAAAATTAAGTCCAAGAAACTCCTGAATAAACTTGTCTACTTACTGGAAGATGAACATCCTTTTAAAAATAGTTTTGCACTATGTTAGTCCCCGTTCTTGTGGTTTAATGTGTTCTGCAGCCAGAAGGGCACCTTCAACAAAGTTTGCTGAAAGGTAATTGTTTCAAAAAGTGCAAGGAGTCTGTCGTGTGGAAACATAACACTTTAATTGCATTCACTGAATGATTGTTGTAAAGACAGCAAGGGCTATTATGCCTTTGAGCTTTTTGCTGAAATGGTAGAATTAAAAGAAAGGTTTGTAATAATAGACTTGTGCAACCTGAATCCTAAAAAAATTGTATTTGGGATTCTTCACTGAAAGATAAATTGTACTTATCCATAGAAATTCAGTCAGAGCTTCCATGTAAGATGGGAGAGCTTTGGCAGCTCTGATCCATTGTTTCCCTCCCTTTAGCAGATAAAAATACAGATTAAATGCACTTCTCCTTTGGTGTAGAAGTTTCTTATTTATCTAGAGTAACAGTTTTGGGTTATCCGTAATTGCCAGCTGTATGTCTGCTTAAATGAGCTAAAGCAGGCAAAAAGACTGCTTCTAATCCAGTAACTTTACCACAAGGTCGGATGTCGGACCTGTTTGACTTCACCTACCGTAAAAGACTCTCCTTATTCAATCTATTCTGCTGCAGAGGGCATTAAAGAGTCTGTCTGCAACTGACCTGTGCCTTGCTAGATCAAATAATACAAAAACTAAAAAGAATGAAAACTGCTCTCCTTATATATATATGAAGCTATCACATGGGAAGATTTTTGAGACTGAGCATGTTATCCTTAGAGTCATCATGTGGAGTGGATGCCTCCTTAATGATAAATGATCAATGTCTTGCAGCTACAGAAACTAGAATAGATCATCTAGGAAACAGAGTCATTGATGTGGAAGATTGTGCAAGAAGAAAGAACTGAGGATCAGGAGAAGTATACAATAGCTTTTATTAACTGTAAGAATAGTCTGAGATACCTGATGAAAGTGCTCCTAAAGTGTTTCTTACCACTGTACTCCATGTGTTGGATACCATGATCCATTGTAGTCAGATTCTCTACTTCATACTTAAGGAGAGGATCTTATCTTCCTTATGGTCACCAGGGATGTCCTTTAATCTGTGAGTCTGCTGTGTGTTTTTTGATAATGATTAGTCTGTAGAGAGGACAACGAAGTGGGTCATCATTTCTTGTAATCACCAAGCTGTGCAAGTCACACTGAAATTTAAGATGCTATATCTAGGTACTTTGAGCATTTTTCTGGTTGGTGGCTGCCTCTCTTTACTGTCCAGAACAAGCATAATCGAGCTCAAAAGAGTGCTGTTCTTTACCTTCCACCAAACCCATAACATCTTTGAGAATCATCTGGTATGCAGAAAAGTTCTTTAAGACTGTTCTTGATGAACTTTTAAACTCAAAAGAAAAACGAAGCCCAGAGACGTACAATAAAGCCCCCAATCAACAGAAACTGTTCAGTTACTTAATTCTCAGCGTAGTCACACAGCTGAGAATTAAGTAACTGAACAGTTTCTGTTGACTGGGAGCTTTGTTGTACATCTCTGGGCTTCATTTTTCTTTTGAGTTTACTGTTTTTTGTGGCGCCTTTGCGCTTTCTTTGTGATTTACTCTTGATGAACTTTCCTGCATAATCTATGATTCTTAAATACATATTGGACTTTTAGTTGTTATTGTACTTTGCTTATTGTAGCTGTATAGGAAATTATGGCAGCAATCTGTGAGCATTCTACTGAAAATTCATTTGACCGTTTTGGTAAAAGGTGGTAATGCTTACCCATTGGTAGATTATGTATACACTGCTCGAGAAAGCTCTGAGAGATACCCCTCCCAGACTTTAAATTCCTTTAGACTGTCACTCAAAGAATGTTATGCCATGCAAGGCATTCCAAGAGCTGACCTTCATCTTTCTAGAAACAAAATGAATGAGGATCTAGAAACGAAGGCAGAAGCTGCTGCAAGGTTATTGATGTCAACATTTTGACACTTCTGAATCCCCAAGGTTTCTGGCCTAGAGGCTAGATTATGCAGGCAAAATGGTGAAAGGATAGTACATAAGTTGATGGACTTGAGCTCAAGAATTTTCACTTCCTCCCCATGCAGTATGCTTGAGATCTTCACCACATTTTGTGCCAAATTATATTTAGTCCCTCAGCTTCCAATATGCCCATGATAGAAGACTACATGGCCTCCTTAAGTCTTCATTTCTTGTATCAGAACAAGAGGTGAGCTTAGCTCTTAAAAGTTGGCCTTAGGCTAGAACCATGTTCCTTCTGAGATATTTCAGATGGTTGTAGGCCAATTTGTAATAAATTTTTGTTCGTTTGGTAAACAATAGTCAGGATACAGGAGCCCCCCCCTTTTTCCTGGAAACAAATAGTAATCTCCATCATACTCAAGACCAATAGAAACCTCACCTTCCCTGAATCATACAGACATATTTCCATATTTAATCAGAATTGCAAACTCTTGATGACCATTTCAGCTGAGATGTTTTTGCCAGTTCTGTCTCAACAGAATCGAACATGATTTGAAAAGGGAGGTAGATGTTCCAGCTTTCACAACCTGATTTAAAACCACTCTGTTAGTAAAAGTGGCTAGTTCCTCATGCAACTCTATTTCATTGGCTACCAAGTAAAATACGAACCTTAATTCAGACGGTGTATCCTCGCTTGTCAGCACATGAAAATTAGAGCTGAGGCTTTCCACACTAATAACAGTCGTTTATAGGCACTGGGTAGGGTTGCCTGCTGTGTCCACCATTGCATGCTCTGTGTATAGAACCCTTAGCTGTGATTATTAAACTCTATATACGGACAATATCTCTTACTGATTTGTCTCTTCAAATATCAAACGTTGCAAAGAGTAAACAAAATAAGAGAGATCATTTTAGAAAGAATCATAAATATTTAATTTCTTTTTTCAGGGGGAGGCAAACCCGCTTCACCCCCTGGTAATTGTATTTACTAATTTTTTGAGATCACACAACAGCAGAGAGAGGACAAATTTGCAGAGCCTTCTGTATAGTGATCTTGAAAGCAAAGCAGCTGACAGACTGAAAACAAAGAAAAGAACATTCTTTCTCTCATACACTGCATCCCTTGTGCTGTAGCTCACTTTCTCTGAGCAAGTTCCAAGTTTTCTGCAAACTTGACGTTCTGTGTATTGGCCGGCTCTAAGGTAAATGCAGCTAAGGCAGAGGTAGTCAGGATGATTTCACCTGAAATCCATTATTGGTCAAGCATCTCTTCTTAGACAACATTGAACTGCTGATATACCTAGTTATAAAACTAGGTAATTTATCTCAGAATGTACTTAGAAATTTTGGCTAAAACAGAAACTTTTTTTATTTTTTTTGTAGCATTAGAAAGACCTTTGTCTAGATCGGTCTCAAATGATTCAGGTGGTAGCCTGGTTTATGCTGTTGCAGATTTTGTACGCTTCTTGAGGAATCCCTTAGCTAGCTTATCAGAATTTTTTTCTAGGTAGTGAAAGGTGGATATCAAACTTTCCCTGGAATTCTGGTAAACCCTGTATCCAGTGGGATCTTACTGTGCTCCATACCTCACTAGAGAGACTTGCTGGAATACTACAGTAATGCTGATGGACTTAAAATCATGCAATCACCTGTCATATGAAGGTGGGAATTATATGATCAACTGGGTGGTTTGAACAAATTTTATTAAACATTAGCAGGGGCAAAGTTTCCAGCAAAGAATGCATCTTGTACAGTTTCTTCGGAACTATCTCACTTAGATGGTTCAGTTGTCTTATTTTCCATATGCCAAGCTGATGAGTGGGACGTCCATCCTTTAGGTATCTGCCTAAGGATGTTCTTCGTGTTTCACTGTTGCAGTCATCACATTTGGGTTATCTGCTTCCAGTAGCCCTCAGTCGGCCTGATTATCAAAGTCTTTGGTCCTGCGTCGGTTGCTGTCTCATCTTCTGTGACGTCAGGTAGGCAGGAGTATAAAGCATGCAGCCGATGCCATTACATCAAAATTTCTTGCCGTGCGGTGCCCAAAGCAGAAGCAGTTCACAAGTGCCGGTCGGTCGACTCTTGAAAATTTCGTTTTCGAGTTTCAGAACCAAAGTCTTCAACTAAAGCTAAGTACCCAGTTGATGAAACTTTTTCTTGCTCAAAACCAATGTTAGTAAAAGTCATTAATTGTATTTCTTGTGGAAAGAAAATACCTCACAAAGATTTTCATTTGTACTGTATTCCTTGCCTAGGCCCTGACCATGTCATACCTCGCTGTCGGTTTTGTGCTTTATTTAAGCAACGAACTATTCATCGTCTGTATATTTACGCTTCTAAATATTTTTGTACTCTGTTCAATTATCCAGATATGCCTTCGGTAAGCCATCCGACATTCCGAAAAAATGCTAAGACAGGCCACCTAGGTCCAAAGCTGCCGACGATGCTTCCCCTAAGGCAGTCGCCAGTTCGCCGGTACTCAGGTGCTTTCTCAGCCCCCGATACCCACTACTTCAGATTCAAAGGCCTCTACTGAGACCCATTCGTAGTCCGGTATGCCGTGAGATGCTTCAACTGTGGAACCTGCGGATGTCTCTACCTTGGATGGGTCCGGAGCCGCTGTGCAGGCATTTGCTTCTGAGGGTGTATTCAGGCGTACTGACTTGCATATTAAACCAATGCCATTTTCTTCTTCAAGGCCTAAAACTCAAACTATGCCTAGAAAACAGACGCCCAGACCCGCATGGTCAGGCCTCTATGCGTAAAAAAACAGATAAGAATGGCTGAAGACCTTATTACTTTAATCGGGGGAAGCCAACCTTCCCCCTCTGAGACCTAGAACTGAATTTGTTTATGATACTTCCGACCAGGATTCTGAAATGTCTCTTTCCTCTAAGGACCAGGATTTACCCTTATCTACCTGTGAGGATTCTGATGCAGAGGACTCAACCCCCCCCCCGAGGATTTCTCTTTTGGTGAAACCCTGCGTACTCTTAACTTTCGCTGGGAAAGCCAGGATTACTCTGATTTTAAAAAGAGGCTTAGGGATTTCTTACTCCTGTCCCAGCACAGGCCTTTAGCTATTCCTCCTGTACTAGACATTGTTGATGATGCCTTT
Source organism: Protopterus annectens (assembly GCF_019279795.1). NCBI lineage: Eukaryota > Metazoa > Chordata > Ceratodontiformes > Protopteridae > Protopterus > Protopterus annectens. Next base: position 491,459,775 of record NC_056728.1, on the reverse strand, counting down.
TCTGAATCTAGCTTGGTCCCTGATTCTTTACCTCCTGCTCCCATAAAGCCTGATGGATATTACAGGGCTCCTGACTCTCACAAGTTCCTTTTTAAAAATCCTACTGCGGATCCTGAGACCATTTCACAGGGACTCAAGGGCATCAAGGCTACTACTATCCTACCCCCTCTGGATAGAGACTCCAGGGCGCTGGATAGATGGGGTTATAAAGTGTATACGTCTGCAACTTTGGCCATTAGGGCCTTAAACTGCCAGTTTCATATGTTAAAGTATCAGCAGCATATCATTGGATTGCTTAAACAGAAAATGATGTTGATTCCTGATTTGTGCTGAAAGTAAGTTTTACAGGATTTAATGCATTCTGCTGAACAGGTTGGAAAGCGTACTTTACAATGTGGTTTTGATTCACTAGAGGCATCTTGCAGGGCAGCTAAATTGTGGATGGCTCCCTTAAATCAGGACCACCTGTTTGGCAGCAAAGCAGAAGAAGTTCTTAAAAAGATGGAGGAAAAAGCTAAATCTATGCAAACTGTTAGAGACGTCCTACAAGTACAACATCCAAGTTTTAGTAGGCATTGGCCCTCTAAGAATTGGTCTTTCCCTGCCTCTTCCAGGCCTTCTCAGTCCAAACCCAGAACCAGCAGAACACCAGGCTTCAGTCCCAGGGAACGCACAGGACTAAACAGTGGGGGGCTCCCACTTCCAAATCTGGGAGTAGTAAGACTCCACCCTATGGTAAACTGACTTAACCTTAAAACTTCCAAGCACTTTTCAGTTGGCTATTCCTTTAGGGGGAAAGATTGCTCTGCAGGCAAAAAACTGGGAACTCATTACCCAGGACAAATGGTTTTAAATATAGTTTCCCAAGGGTACAGATTTCACTTACACACATTACCAACCCCAAAAGGTTGGCCGGATCTACCCGCAAATCAGTCGGCAGAGGCTCAAAAGCAAGTACTCTCTCTTTTAAACGTAAAAGCTATTCAAACTGTACCAGAAGAGGAAAAGGGACAAGGTTTCTACTAGACAGTTTTCCTGGTACCCAGAAAAGACAACTTCTGGTGTCCTATCCTGGACCTTTCTATATTAAACACCTTTTTGGTGATTCCAAAATTCAAGATGCTAACTCTTCACCAACTACTTCCTATGCTAGGCAAAGATGATGGTTGGCAACACCGGATTTAAAAGAAGCCTACCTGCACATCCCAATCTGGGAGTCTTGCAGAAGATACCTTCGCTTCAAAGCAGGCTACATGCACTTTCAGTTCTCTGCACTGCCCTTCTGCTTATCTACTGTGCCCAGGGTATTCACAAAGTGTCCAGCTCCAGTCATTGCATTTTGCAGGCAAAGAAATATTTAAATATACCCATACCTGGATGATTGTCTAATTCAGGCAGAAAGCCAGGACATACTTTTGAATAATCTGGCATTTGTACAAAAGGTGCTAACTTGTCTGTGGTACACCATAAACAGAAAGAAATAGCATCTGGTACCTTGTCAACAAATTATATTCCTGGGAGCAAGCTTGAACACAACTTCCCAGATGGCTTTCCTCACGCCAGAGAAAGAAATTCATTTGATAACTTTCTTCAAACTAATGGCCACAAAAACTCTGCTTATCTGCAAGGCAAATACTGCAAGCCTTGGGGTTTATGGCCTCCTGCATTCTACTAATTCATATGCAAGACTGTATATGAGGAACTACAATGGTATCTAAAAAGCCTATGGTGTCAACATTCTCAGGATCTAGAAGCAATGATCCCTATCGTACCTTGCCTACCGCTAGAGTTCCTTTGGTGGGCAGAGGCCTGCCACCAAAACAAGGGACTACCATTCACATTACCCCCTGCTACCCAAACCCTAACAACAGACTCAACAGACTATGCATGGGTGGGGGGGGGGGCTCACCTGGCAGGGAAGTGCATTCAGGGCAAATGGAACCCAAGTCAAATGTACCTGCATATCAGTCAAAAAGAAATGTTAGCTGTACAGAATGCTCTGACAGCCTTCAAGGACCGCATTCTTCCAGGGCAATTAATGGTAAGGATGGACAACACCACTGTTATGTGGTACATAAACAAGCAGGGAGGTACCCATGCTTACCCCCTCTGCAGACTAGTCATGACTCTGTGGAACACAGCCTTGAGCTAACAAGTGCATCTACAGGCTCAATTCTTGCCAGGAAAACTAAATACACTGGCAGACTAACTCAGCAGAAATCTCATGGACCCACACGAGTGGAAACTGGAACCAAAAATTTTTAACACATTGATAAACTAACCACCCCTCTTCTCTCATCCACTGCTCAAGCAGTTCCTCAGAGAGGCCAAAAACTTAAGACCCCCCCCAGGAGAGCCCCTACTCCAGCCTGGGACCTTAACATTTTGTATTGGAAAAACTCACTTTTCCTCCTTTTCAGCCAGCTGCAAGTGCAGAGTTAAAATTTCTTTCTTGGAAAACAGCCTTCCTTTTAGTAATTACTTCAGCTAGAAGGGTATCTGAACTACAGGCCTTTATGGCAGTGGATCCTTTCATCATATTTCATGCAGACAGGGTGTCCCTCAGGACCAATCCCTCCATGTCCAATGTGGTATCCAGTGTGGCGCTTAATATGTCCATTCATTTGCCAACCTTCTTCACTAATCCACAGAACAAAGGGAAAGGATACTGCACTCTTTAGATATGCACAGACAACTTCGATTTTATTTGGACAGGACCAAACCTCAAAGGAAATCTGAACTACTGCTGGCATTTGCTGCAGAGGCAAGAGAAGGCTATTTCAAAACAAACCATTTCTAAATGGATAGGCCATTGCATTAACTTCTGCTATAAGCACCATGGAAAACCTATCCCACGGGGGATTAGACCTCATTCTTCCAGGGCTGCATCTACCTCTACAGCCTTTCTCAGAGGTGTATCTACCAGGGACATCCTAGAAGCTGCTACTTGGAGTTCTGTACATACTTTCACCAAGCATTACCATGTACCAATTTTCTCTAAATCCAGAGCTGGCTTTGCCACTGCAGTCTTGCAGGGCCTTATAGCTGGTAATAATGCTATCTAAATGCCTCCTGTGTGGTGATGACTGCAACAGTAAAACACGAAGAACATAGTACAGTTGTGTAAACTTACCATAAATGTAGATGTTAGAGCTGTTGCAGTCCTGGCTACCCTCCCTCCAGCCCCCTGACTTCTTTTGGCTATACCTTTACTATGCTTAAAAGCTTTTTGGTGTATTTGCTTTTTTGTTGGAGGTGTAACTGTGTGTGTGTGTGTGTGTGTGTGTGTGTGTGTGTGTGTGTGTGTGTGTGTGTGTGTGTATATATATATATATATATATATATATATATATATATATATATATATAATTATATAAATATATATATATATATATATATATATATATATATATATAATATGTATATGTATATTTAATTGCTTCCCATTAGGGGGGCACCTGACATCTGGGGCAAGAAAAACTGATGTAATGGCATCGGCTGCATGCTTTATTCCCCTGACTACCTGACGTCACGGAAGATGAGAGAGCAACCGACGCAGGACCCAAGACTTTGATAATCAGGCCTACTGAGGGCTACTGCAAGCAGGTGACCCAAATGTGATGACTGCAACAGTGAATACACTCTAACATCTACGTTTATGATAAGTGTACACAACTGTACTTTTCCTTCACTAAGGCTGATATTGATAGGCGATTGGGTAATATTCTGACAGGAGTCTGAGGAATTTTGGATCCCAATGTTGTGACATGCTGACCAGTGACCCAAACATTCTGGTTCTCACTGATATGGGAGAGTGCTGCACACCCCGTAGTGTAATATCTTTTCTGGAAAGGTCAGACCACAAAATTGTCTCCTTTTGAAGTTAAAAATAAAACGTGGAATCCCAGCTAACCCTGCAATTTTCAGAAACTACTCTAAGGCTAGCTTCCTCCTATTAAGTGATAACCTGCAAAATTTCAAGCCCCCATAAACCTGAGAACACTGCTACCTATACCTATACACAACTGTTCACATAAACCCAATACAAGCATGTTGATAGCTGCATAGAGGCAGCTATACCCACCAGGAAGAAGTACAGAACTAAGTAAAAAAAAAAAAGAGCTACGCTGGTGGAATCGCGACATCAATGGGCTGCATAACAGAAGGGAAGAAAATCTTGGCAAAAAATTAAGATGTAGCACCCAGCAGGATAAAAGCACCTTCATCAAACTAAACCTACAACTCAGAGGAACATAAAAGTCTACCAAAGTCAAATTTGAGGTATATTTGGCCTCCCAAGCCAAGAGCAGCCATAAGGCATTCTAATGTCTGCAACCTCAAAGGCAATACACAGTTGTGTGCAGACACCTATATAGAGCCAGAAGATGTAGCAAACCTTCTGGCAGACAAATTCAACTCTAACTTTACCCCCCCACCCCTGTCAACTTCCCCTGAGGAAACCCTATCAAATAGAACTCTTCCTCCTATCACTAGGGAACAAGTCCTCATTGCTCTCTCCAAGCCAAGAATATTGCATCAACGGGCCCAGACAGTATTCCAGGATGCCTTTTAAATAGCATGAAACATGACTTAGCACACCATCTGAAATCACTATTTAACCATTCCCACGAAGCAGGCTTTGTGCCTAACAAATGGAGAACAGCAACAGTCATCCCTCTGCACAAAGGTGGGCCATCTACAGACCCAGGAAACTATAGACCCCTAAGTCTCTCAGTAGTTTCATATGCTAAGTCATGGAAAGAGTTATCATGAAAATGATCCGTAATGAAATGGGAAACCTCCAGAAACTGACCCAGTCCAGTTTGGTTTTGTCAGGGGCAGGTCATGCCAACTCAACCTGACTGACTCCTTTTGAGAAGGCCTCCAAAGCAGTGGATGAGGGCAGAATGCTTCATTGCCTGCCATAACCTGTCCAGGGCATTTGACACAATACCCCACTCTGGCATTGACAAACTTAAGAGATTAAGTATAAACTCTTATGCCACTCCGTGAGTAGCTAGCTGTCTCATAGACCAGACCCAGAAAATTAGAATTGGAGAGTCTGGCTCTACAAAGCGGCCATTCATAAGCATAGTCTCTTGGGGATCAGTCTTGGGACCACTTCATTTTGGCATTTACTTTTCTGAAGTCAAGGCCAATGTAAATGACCTCTGACTGACAAAATTTGCAGATGATTGCAAATTGGGAGAAGTCCTAGAATCCCCCACTGACACTGTTCCCCAGGAAGGGGTGACACAAACAATTGATGTCAGAGCCATGGACTAAAACTAAAGGCCAAGAAATGTATAATGGTATACTTTGGTACGTCTTCCACCTCCGTTAACTATCTTATTGACAATACATCCCTAAGAGTTGACCCAACAGTCTGGGACTTTGGGACATGCATAGACAGTCATCTAGCCTTTGACCATCACGTGTCTGCAGTAGTCAGCAAATTATTCTTTGATGTGTAGCTTGTAAACAAAGGTATAGTATCTAGGTTCACTGTATTCAGCATTCATCAGACCTATCACAGAGTACAGTGCCCACTTTGGTTTTTAACTAACCAGGCACATCCAACAATTGAAATGTCCACTGAGGTTCCTCACTAAAAGAGTATGGGACGCAAGTAATGTGTCCTATGCAGACCACCTAAAAGCCCTCTCCGTGTGTTCTGTCTCCTATAAGCTGTTGAGGGTAGATCTGTATCTGGAATACAAGGCATTGTTAGACCCCACCCTGATGAACTTTCTGCACATCAACACAAGAAACAGCACCAGAATTACCCATTCTGAAGACGTAAACCTTGTCTGTGATACAAATAGAGCCTGCTGGAGAAACGGGCATGTATCCTAGAGGCTGTCCCTTCTCCAGAACAGGTTCCCCATACATGTGAAGCAGAGTTCCTCCCTAACCCAATTCAAATGTAATTTAGGCAGTTTGATAGGGAGCAGGAAATTCATCCCTGGTTTGGTACACATGTGTCTAATGGACACAGGCAGTCAGTAAATGGTTCATCTTCTTCCAAGCCCCTGCTTACACTTGTCAAGGGTATAAAAACTTGTCAGAGATTTGGGATGCATGGCTAGGCTTAAAAAGGCCCTTTTAGTCATTAACCATGTATACAACTTTGAACCTATAAAGTTTTTTTTAATTACTTGTTGGATAGGTTAAATCATAGATTAATTCAATTCCTCAGAAAGAATTTACCAGTTGGGTAAATTGATGGACTAATGTGAGAGAGAACATAGGGTGAATAATAATCTAATAGAATAATAACCTCTAAATGTTGTCTTAAAGTACAGATTAATGTAGGAAAGAGAAGATAGCATTCCTATCCCCTTTGCAGTATGGACCAAGTTATTTATTCCTGTTTTGCTATTTATTTAGAAAGGTTTAATTTGTGTGGATGGCAATTTACCCTTCTTGTCCAGCAGTGTCCTCAGTCTGTTTGAGATGCAGTGATGATATAGTGGAGAACTTGAAACATTGTGTAGCCTTAGTGTAATTTAGATAAGTTGTAGGAGGGTTATAAAGTTCTTGTATTCTGTCTCTATTGTGAATTGTTGTTTGAATGCATGATTGTATCCATCTGGAACCATATCATAAGCATTTATTGAACATATGATGGTTTAGAAATCTGTGATCCCCAAGTCTTGGAAAAAGAGGCTCTTTTGAAGTTAATGACATCAAAGCTGTTGTGCAAGAGCTTTCTAAATGTGAGTCACAGAAGATCTGAAATCAAAGGAAAAATATACTCATGAAATGGTCTCTATGGGTTCACCCATTTACAGATCTGTTTAGGTATGCAGAGCATCCAGGTACAAGAAGTAGTAGGCTGTGACTGATTACTGTTGTTTTAGCTGCCATTAAGTTTATTTGTTTTTTTTTTTTTTTAGAGGAAAGAGGGGGGTGGACAAACTGAGACGCATGTTAAAGTTGTGTATAGTGTATTGCACTTCTCTTTTGAACTTAAAGTTTATTAAAAGTGTTTAAAAATAGTTTTTTTGACAAAAGTTCTGGGTACATCATAACTCTGAAAGTTCATTGGCAGTCTTAAGGGAGTCTTGTATTACTTATGAAAAGGAGACCCATGCTGTCTTAACTCTTTTTTTTTTTTTTTTTATGACTTTTTGAAGCTTCACTACGATTTGTTTATTGAGAAAATGCTAAGTTAAGTGAATTCAGGTCATGTATAATGTGTATCACATTCGGCTTTCCTTTATGCTCTGTAATGTCAGCTTAGTTCTCTAAGCTAGCCTTAATTTGTTAGGTTGCATTTAGTAGTTATGGTGGTGGTGGAAGAAGGGGTGGTAGGTAGTACTAGATTTTAGAAGTCCCTTGCATTAGTCACTGCTGTGATTTTTTCATGCCTCAAGTGTCTGACTGTAGCTTCAGAGTTTTCTAGCTGTACTTGTACTGGACTACACCAGGTTCAGTTTCTCACTCCATTTAGCAATATTGTAAATTGGAATGCTCCAGAAAAGTTTTATTTCTTTTCCAGAATTTGGAAGTTTTGTCTTGTTAAAATGCTTTTCTTTGTTTTTCCAGGGAACGTTTGAATGTATGACTGCCTACTAGGTGAAGTTGCCAGGACTTCCAGTGCAAGCACTTTATCTTACTAGCAGCAGTGATGCTGTTTGTTGTATTTACATTTGTTTACCGTGTAGTGTCCGACTGGGCTAATAGCTCATTTTCAGTGGAGACCCGGGGAGAAAAGCTCAGATAAACAAAAATATTGAGTTCGTGCAAAAATCATTACATAAGTGTAAGTTTAACAAAGTGGTGAACGATGAGTAATACATTGTATGAACAAAAATAGAAACATGTAAGCCACAAGAAAATCATAACTGGGTGAAAAGAAAAAAAAATTGAGACAAACAGTGAGCATGCTTAATGAGGAGGTTTGTGCACAAGTAGAGCTAATGTAGTGAGTAACAATGTGAAAAATGAAGTACTGAAAGTAGTTTGAAACTATAGAAAGTAAGGGGGTGGACTGCTAAAGCCTTGAATAGAGAAATCAGCTAATAAAGAAAAATGAAGGGTGTGGTTGAGGACATGGTAGGAGAGAGGAGTTATCCAGGGGTACAGCAATGACAGAGCCACTTGCTTTTAAGGTAGTCTTTTTTTATTTGTGTTTTGAATGTGGAACAGCAGGGAGTGTTTTGTAAGCTTGGGGTAGGGCATTCCAAGACTTGGCTATTTTGTATGAGTAAAGGGAATCACCATGGTAGTTGTGATTCTTATTTTGAGCAGAGGTCAGTGGTCTATCGGAAGATCTAAGGGATCTGCTGTTTTACTTGTAGTTGGACTAGGGTTGAAATTGCGGTGCAGCTATTTGGGTTATGTATGATTTTATGGGTGAGGGTAAGTTAGTTTAGGGTTAACAAGTTTGGGAGTTCTAGCCAGTTAAATTGTAGTAGAGCAGAACAATGGTGGGCGTTATGGGGTTGATTGGTGGCAAACTTAGGAATTTTGTTATAGCAAGTTTCTAGATTGTGCAGATCAGTCTTGCGTAAGTTAGTGAAGATTTGAGAGCAATACAGAAGTGTTGAGAGAAGCTGAGATCTATCTGTGGCTAGTCTGGTTTGAGGTGTTGGGTAAGGTTTAGCTCTGTAGAGAATGCAGAGTTTTGAGCACACCTTTTTAATAAGTGAGATATGAATATCTAATCTGAGACTGTCATCTATTATAATACCTAGGAGCTTGGCCTGGTTTGTAGGTTCAATTTTGGTACCATTGATGGACTGAATAGAGAGGGGTAGGGAGCTTTGCTTGGTGGTTTTGTTAGTAAACATTTTTAATTTTGTTTTATTAGGATTGAGGATGAGTTGGTGGTTTAATAGGAAAGTTCAATATCCAGGAATGCTTTTTGCATCTTTTCTTGTAGTTGGCGTGGGGAAGAGTCTGAGCAGATAAGAGATGCATCCTCTGCATATTGTTTGATTGAGGCAAGTTGGGTTGCTGTATTAAGGTATGATAAATAGGGTACCCCATTGGATACTGGGAGTAGTGGGAGAGAGCTTGTTCTCCCGTCTAGTAGCTTGTTGACGGTTTGATAGAGAACTGTAAAACTATGTCAGGGATGCTGGACTGAGATTGAGTGCAGTAAGTTTGTCAAGTAGTAGTTGGTAGGAAAAGATGTCAAAAGCTTTTGACATGTTCTGGAAAATTCCAGAGACTAGTTATTCTTTGTTCATGAGGTGATGAATAATGTTAGTGAAGGATAACAAAGAAATGTTTGTGTTTTACTGGGGTCAAAAACCATGCTTGGGTGTTGGATAGGAGATTGTTTGTGGTAATGTGGTTAAGGAGTTGTAGCTGAATACATTTCTCTCAGATTTTGGCTATGGGTAGGAGGATAGCTATGGGGTGGTAGTCTGAGATTTCTCTAGAGGGGCCACCCTTGTGGAGGGGGATGATGTCGGCGACTTTCCAGAGGAGAGGCGCATATTCTGTGATGGAATGATTGATTAGTATAGAGATTGGCTAGGCAATGGATGGAGCTGCTATTTTTAGGAATTCATTTGGTAGTTGATCGGCTGATGGGCAGCAGGGTTTTAGTTTGCTTAGGAGCTTTTTAATGTAAGAAGTTTGAATAGTCCTAAAGGAGAAGGAGTTGGTAGTACTAGAGGCAGGGCAGGGGAGTGTGAAGGGAAGTTTGTGGTCATTAAGGAGGCAGGAGATGGAGTTGATGAAGTTAGTTAAACTGTGAAGCTAAGGGTTTGGAGATATTGGTTCTGGATGGAGTGGGGGCGGAAGTTGATTCCCCGAATTTAATTTTTGTGGGCTGTGAAGGAACCTTTGTTGGGAGGTTTGGAAGTAGTGTTTTTTATCATTGTGGATATCTTTCTTGGTTTGGTTTCTTAATTGCCGATTTTAAGCTGTGAGGTTGGATTTGTTTTTGGTGGATAGGTATAAGGCTCTGTCTCTTTGTTTAATCAGTTGTTTAATGTCAAAAAAGAGCCATGTTAATTGTTTGGATTTGGTGTGCAATTTTCTAGCAGGGACTAGGCTGTTTAGAATTTTAAGAAACTTAAGGAATTCTACCGCAAGGTCAAGATTTAGGCTATGTAATGGTGACCAATCACAGAGTTTTAGTAACAGATTAAAGAAGTCAGGGGAGAAATTTTCTTAGTGCAGATGTATTTGAAGTGGTTGGCAAGGTTGAGTTTGAATTCTTTTTCTAAGTAGAAATGTAGGGACATGGTCACTAAGGTTGATTAGGTAGGCAGCTGGCTTGGACACTTAGGTTAGGCTTGTTAGTATCCTGTCAAGTAGTGACTCTTTCTTTAGAGTGTTTGTCAGTACGGGTGAGACATTTTATAACTTGGGTGGAATTATACAGATTTATAAAGTTGGTGGGGCAGTTGGAGGAGAAACAGAGCCAGTCAAGATTAAAGTAACCAAGGATGATAATTTCTTGATTGAAAATATAGGCAGACCAAGAGAGGAGAAGTTCAATGTTGGGAAGATTGCCAGGGGGCAGATATGTAGCTATGATCATCGTGGTATGTGAAGTTGTCCCATCTTGCTTTCATTCTGTACTGATGGGTTTGGAACCAATCCTCTGTTACGACTCGGCCATTTACTAAAGCTCGAGGTCTTCAACTAGCTTGTGGCTCACTCCCTATCACATGAAGCTGTAGGGCATTCCCCAGATCTTGTTTGCCACCGAAACGGATCGAGAGTCTCCTCTAGCTCTGGCTAAGTGAAATTGTTTTTTTCTGCTTACAACTTTAAAATTTCAAAAAGTGTGTGCTCTCTCTGCTTACAACTTTAAAATTTCAAAAAGTGTGTGCTCTCTCTCGCTATCTGTGTGTGTGTGTATAATTGAGATATATATAAATTACTAGGTAGAAATTGTTTAGAGTATTTGGAAACCTTTTGGTAATTGCTTAACATTTTTTGTTTATCAGCCTGTGGTTTAGGCTAGTGTGTGTTAACTTAGATATTGAGCTTGTTTTTTAATTAGAGGGCTGTTTTTCCTTTTATATTTTTATTAGGCTTGTACTTCTAGGAGAGTGCTATTTTCTTTTTCACCAAGGAGTGTTAGAATTGCTTGTGTGTGAATCCATTGTTGTTCCCCTTATAGCTCATTTTATTTAGAGAGCTACTGAGTCTGTTTTAGACAGATGTTTTTTTTCCCTTTTTCTTGATGTGTGTTGTACTGTATATTGTTTAAATATGTTGAAGCAGCCTAAAGAGACCAAACCTTCAGGGTTTAAAAGGTGCCCCAAGTGTTCTCAAAAAATGTTCATTACGGATGGGCACACTGATTGTGTTTATTGTTTGAGGGCACTGCATTTACAAGAGTCTTGTTCAATTTGCCACTCCTTCACCTCAAGAGTCCTTCATGAAAGAAGGAATAAAGCTGATCCTTAAGGACCTACTTACGTGTACTTTTTCTGAAGCTTTAGAGCAGGGTCAGAGCCCTCCAAAAAAGTCAGTATCTCCTTCTCAAAAATCAGACAAAGGCTCTAAAAGATCATCTTCTGATGGATCAGAACCATCTAAAAAAGTTTCGGAGTCCGTTGAACTTGTTCGACCTTCCACCTCAGCTCCATCTGTTTTGGGGACGATGGTTTTGCAAGTTAGGAGCCGCTCACCTGCATTGGAGCTGGTTTCTCCTACACTAAGGTCACCAATACTTAAGTCTGTGGCATCTCCACCCCCATCCACTCATACTTCCAGAAGCCTTTCAGACTATGATATGGATCGTCTGCAGCTGTTGATGTCGGCACTGGCCAAAATTTTGTCAGAACCAAGCAAATGAGCTTCGGAACTGTTAAAGAAAGCACAAAGATCAATGCACGTAAGGTTCAAGTAAGGCACCCTTTATTACTTGCAGCAAGGAGACAAAGCATGTAGGTACAAGGTTTGTCTGATTTTTCATGGTTCAGCATGCTATTCTTATACAGTTCTCTGCGTGTACACAAGAAAATATTGTTAGTTTAACTGCTGACATGGTCAGGAAAGAAGACATTGTTAGATTTATTGCTGACATGGTTAGAAAATTGCTGTCTTGCAAAACATGTTTGAGAAAAACAACCTGGCCTTGGGCTAATTTCAGCCCTCCTTTTTCTTACATTACTTCAGCTGTTCAGTTCATGATAAGATACATTTGCCCAGAGTCAAGATGCAACCCTGGCCTCAATGCACATTCTGCTGACCATGGTAAACTTTCAAGCGTCAATTGTTCTCTTATCTAGGTTTCCTGCAGCTGCACACTTTTCACACAGAACAAGCAGAATAAATGTATTAATTTCTTTTTTAACCCTAAATGCATCTAAGCTTGCACATTGCAGTTATACATTTTCTTAATATTTCCCCCCTTTTAATACTTTATTCTACCTTCAAAACAAGCATAAACAGTTTTTCATCTCGTAACCATTTCCCACTTAGGATTTGCAGTTAGAGAGTCATTCAGTTTAGGCCTGTGAAGGCATTTTTTCAGTTTTAAGTAATTCTTCGAATTCAGCATCTTGGTATAAAGTTTCTGAAACTGAAATGTCTACTATATTCCTAACTAGTCCTTTCATACGGGGGATGCAGCAACATCCACACACCATCAGTAAGGCTATTCCTATACAGATGGCAATCAGAATGTTCATCAGGATGCTGCCCCAACCCCCGAACCATTTTTGGAAAAAGTCTGTCAATGGGTTTGGTCCTGGTTTGGTCATGGCCGACACCTGCTGAATTGCTTCAAGATGGTTGTCTATCTCGTGTTTGTTGTCAGGAATGTACGAACAGCACTCCTCCTGGATTAAAGCGCACATACCTCCTTTCGCCGCTATGGTGAATTCAAGAGCCATGCGATTTTGAAGCACCACTGTTCTCATGGCTGTCAGTTCATCGGTTATCAATTCTAGGGCAGAAAAGGTTGCATTACCCATTTATTTCAAGAAGTTTAGATAGTTTTCTCAGCTCCCAGATCGATTTTGTTGCCCCATATGCTGTTAATATGCCTGCCCACGATATGACGTCCTCACCCAGATCCATGTGCGATAGTCCTTTGTTTATTTCCAGGGCCTAAGTCATGATGGTATTTCCAAGGTGCATTGATTTGTCCCACTGGATTAGCAGGTTTCTTAATTTCTCGGACATTCCGAATTTTTCCTTGAGGTAAAACTGCTGTGTGTCGTATGGCCGAAATCCGGTACCCCAAAAAACAGCTACCGGACCAGTTTTCAGGTAGCTATTTATATGCTTTTCTTCCACATATAAAGTAACTATCTTTTACTTTAGTGGTAACTTTACTATAAACATACACTTTTCCTGCATGAAACATTTTTCTATCAATTATAGACGGTTGTTTGTAGAGAACAGAATCACATTTTACTTCAATTGTTCTATGCATCAATTCAAAAAATGAATCATAGTTTGTATTGCAATAAGATCCGGTGTTATCAGGTTTAGTGTAGCATCTGTAAGGAACCGTTGCATTGCAATGGCTCCATCCTACCCTGACTGTATCATTCTTATGAAAACACACAGTTACCTTTTGACAAATAGACAATTGTAATGCTACTTTATCTACTGATGGAACATTCAATGTGTCATGAATTAGGTTTTCCCAGGTCTTATTAGCCCCTAGGGGAACTGAAGTTAGCAGTAATCCCCCATATGCTGTTGGTAAAGCTGTGCAGATCCAGCAATTCGAAACATTGAAGGTTTCAGCATACACATATTTGATTGCTTGGTAAGTATTGAAGTTCGGGTGCCACTCTGCATGCTTACTTAGTTCTACTTGTGTAGCAGAGAAGAGAAACGGCCATAACAAAAAGATTACTGTTATCATGATGGCCAACAGGATGGTGGTGCAATATTTCTGCGGGTATGGTTGCTCCATATTGCCTTTATCTTGTCCATTCTTCCCAAAGGGATGGAAATCAGTCTTCAGTTTGGGTTCTGTTGATCTTACTCTCTTCCCTAATAGGATCTTCAGCACTGATGGTTGCTTCACTGGGGTTGAGACGAGCCAGTTCCTATTGATCTGACCCCCCTTTGTAGCCAGACTTTGTGCTTAGGGTCCCGGTGGAGAGGTAAGATCTTTACCCAACTCGAAGTTTTTTACTAGCTTGCAGTGTGTCAGATGGATCCACAAAGCCTGCTCTGCGATCTTAACTGCAGTCGGTGTTGACAGAAGTACCTGGTAGGGACCTTCCCACTTTGGTGACGCCCATTTTTTTCTCTTCACAATTTTAATCCACACCCAGTCTCCTGGCGTCACTGTCACTTCCGAGGTTTCGGCTTGCTTCTGACCTGAAACAGAATTAAACTGCAACAGATGTTTAGAACTCAACAACTTTTTCATATATTCAGCTAGTGTAAAATCAGCTTCCTGGTCTGATGACATGAGGGATTTCCACTGGGGTGTGTAATAAGCCCTTCCATACAGCTTTTCAAAAGGAGTCAGTCCTTTTGCTGTAGGGACAGTTCTCATGCTCAGCAATGCCAAAGGTAAACAGTACAGCCAGGTTTTTCCTGTTTCAGCTATCAATTTCCTTAGTTTGCTTTTCAGTATGCCATTATGCCTTTCAACCAGCCCTGCAGACTGCGGATGATATGCACAATGATTTTTAAGAGAAATACAAAAAAACTTACTCAGCTGCTGTATGGTTTTATTTATAGAGTGCGTACCGTTGTCATTATATATTCTCTCTGGAATGCCAAACCTAGGAATAATTTCCTTAACAAGTACCTTTGCTACTGTAGCTGCATCTGGATTTTTGGTTGGAAAAGCTTCCACCCACCTGGAGAACATATCTATAATGACAAGGCAGTACTTCTTGTTTTCACATTTGTTTAGTTCTATGAAATCCATACAGATAGTGTGAAATGGATATGGTGGTGTGGGAAAACTCCCTTGCTTAGGCTTTATCACCCCCTGTGCATGGTGTTTGTTAAAGATTTGACACATTAAACAAAATTGTTTAGAATAGTTTGTAAATCCGTACGTTGTGAACACCTGGTTCACCAGCTGTACCATCCCCCCCGTTGAGACATGGCACTGCCCATGACTCAACAATGCCGCATAGCAGAACAAGTTAGAGGGTAGTATTGATTTTCCCTCCTTAGAGATGTACAGCCCCTTCTCGAGGATTGCTCCTCATCTTATCCATCGCTGTTTTTCTGCTTGCGTAGTGAGTGTCTGCATTGTTTTTAACATATCTAAATTCAAGGTTTCAGAGGGTTGTAATTCCTTATCTAGAAGGAATACCTCTGTAGCTGCCTGTTTTGCAGCTGCATCAGCTCTCGCCTTACCTTTTGAAATTCTGTCCTGTTGTTTAGTATGAGCTGTACATTTGCAAATAGCTACCCTTCGAGGCAATTGAATGGATTCTAAGAGATCTAAAATAAGCTGCGCATGATTTATAGGTTTGCCAGTAGATGTTATCATTCCACGGTTTTTCCACTGTTGTGTAAACACATGTACAGTGGAAAAAGCGTATTGACTATCAGTGAAGATGTTTACACACTTATTCTTTGCTAAGGTACATGCTCGTGTCAGGGCAATCAATTCTGCTGCCTGTGCCGATAAATGATACGGTAAGGATTTTGCTTCTATAACTTCAGTATCAGAGACTACTGCATATCCTGCTAGGTTCTGTCCTGCAGGGCCCCTTTTGCACGAGCCATCCACGTAGTATGTCACCTCGGCATTATCCAAGGGGACATCCGTGAGGTCTTTCCTAGGTAATGTCTTCTGCTCGATTATTTGCAGGCAGCGATGTGGTGTACCATCTGCAGGAGTTGGGAGCAGGGTAGAAGGTTTAAGGTCTTACATCGTTCAATTGTCATATGAGGTTGTCTCAACAATATGGTCATGCAAGAGGGATGCCTAGCAGGAGAGAGATGTGCTACTTTTTCTTGTAATAAAATAATCACGACTGCATGAAGGTACCCTTAGAGTGAGTGGGTGAAATAAGACTACTGAAGACTAAGCCTGCACTGCCATTGCTGCCGTGACTACTGCCTGTACACAGTGTGGCAAAGATCGTGCTACTGGGTCTAATTGTGATGAATAGTAAGCTATGGGACGTTGCTTATAATTGTGATGAATAGTAAGCTATGGGACGTTGCTTATCCCCATGTTGTTGTGTTAGTACTGATGTCATATAACCCTGCTTGCAATCTACAGTCTGGAAAAAACGTTTGATAGTTTGGCAATCCCAGAACTAGAGAGGATGCTATCAATTGTTTCAGTTTACAACAAGCAAATTCTGCCTCTGAAGTCCATTGTAACAAATCCTGCGCTGCCATCAGTGTCTTATATACGAGGTCAGTTAAGGGTGCAGATTCCAAGGCATAGTTTGGAATCCAGCTTTGACAGAAATTTGTTGTTCCCAAGTAGGACATCATTTCCTTCTTGGTGGTAGGCTTTGGTGCCTGCAAAACTGCCACCTTCCTGTCCTCATCTAAAGTTCTACCTCCCTTTGTTCTTATTCACTTTATGTCCTTCAGCAGCTAGAAATTGTAAAAGTGCTACTGTGTCTTCCCTGCAATCCTGCAGGGTGGGGGCTGCTAATAGAATGTCATCAACATAAAGTAAGACCTGACTACCCCTTGGTGGGTTAAATCCTGCCAGATTACTTGACATTTCTTGTGAAAATATAGTAGGGCTCTCATAATATCTGTATGGTAATCTGGTATATGTGTATCTTTTTCCCTGAAACGTGAATGCAAACCAGTACTGGCTGTCTGGGTGTATTGGTATTGAAAAGAATGCATTATTAATGTCTACCACACAGAAATATTCTTGTTGAGGTTTTAAGTCATTCAACAAGGTGTGTGGATCCGGCACCATTTGGTGCCCTTGGCATTACTGCATCATTTACAGCTTGCAAATCCTGAACCATACTCCATTCTCCATTGACTTTTTTGACTGGAAATAAGAGTGTATTATACGGAGAATCAGGAGATTCTACTAGCACCCCTCCCTTAAGTAATGCTGCTATAATAGGTTTTATTCCTGCCTCTGCATCCTTTCTTAAGGGATACTGTCTTTTGTGGTCTAAATGCTGATTTTGGTGTAATACTAACTGGACCTGCAGTATGGATAAGTCCTACATCTGATTTTCCTGCTGACCAGAGGGTCTCTGGTATATCTCGTAAGGCATTTTCTTCTTCCGTCAGTAGGAGTATCCATCAGCTGTCTCCGCGAGACTGCAGATGTACAGCTGGGGTTAGCTTGAGTCACCCAGTTCAATTTCTGCACTTGTGTTTCCTGTCCTGACGACTCCAGTTCTGTATGTTTTTCCCATCTTGTAACTCTCTTCCCTAGGTCTGCCCACCGTATGTTTTTATTCTTGGTTAAGCTTACATGTGGTAGTCTATTTGGATTTAAAAAGTGTCCAAAAACTCCTGGGGCAGCGAACAGCTGGCTACACTATTCCCTTCTGCGTCCCAGTATAAGTTTCTTACTACCAGTCTGTTTGTACGATGCTTAAATTATTCTTTTTCATACTCCTTATCAGGCCCTGGTGTGTTACAAAAATACAGGGTGCAATGCAGCAGGTGTTGTTTATCAATGTCCATGGAGGCAAACTTACTGATGGCTACGTTCATCAGTTCTTTGGTCACAGTCCCTGGACCAGTCGTAACCAGGTTCTGACTGTACCAATAAAACGTTTCACTCCCCGATTGAACCATAAAGGTATCAGTTCGTCGCTGCGCTTCCATGCCCTGCATAGTTGGAACCACCGCTATGTCAAACAACTGCATAAGATCCCTGCCCAAGAGATTTACTGGGCATTTCGCAGAAACTACAATCTTACTTATTTGTGTTAATCCTGAAACAGGATCTGTTATGGTGATGTTGCGGGAGAGGGGCTCCCGTTATAGCTGTCCATTCGCTGCTTTGACCAATGTGTAATCAGATGACTCTGAATTGTCTGGTAATTTGGAGGGGTGTCAAGGTCCGTGATGCCCCTGAATTACACAAAAGTTTAACCTCCCTGCTTTCCACTAAAAGTGTAACTTCCGGTTTTGTATCTGCTGAATAGAGCTCCAGGCTCAACAAAGCTGAATCTAGTACTTCATCTTCTTCTTCACCATCATTGATTTCCTGTACTTCCTCTATTAACCTTTTCACATCCTCGTTTGTCCTTTCTCTACTGGTCTCTTCCTGTGATTCCTGACTATCATATAGTCAGTCTTCTTCTTCTTTATCTTCCGTTGTTGCTTTCTTATTTTTCCTGCAGTCCCTTGCCAAATGTCCCTTTTTACCACATTTAAAACATTCTCCCCTTTTCTTACGTCCTTCAAAGTCTTCTGATCGCTGATCAGACTGCTTACCTCCCTGTGCATTTTTCCTGCCCTTTTTCCCGGGGTGCACTACATAAACTTCTGCTCAGTCTTCCACAGAAAATACCTGAGCCGCCTCCTTTTTGCTATTAAAAAGCCTTTCAGCATGTCTAGCATATTCAAGTAGTGAGTGTAATCTGCTCGATCGATGGTCGACCATGTGCTTGGTAATGAAACTGCTTATAGGTGTACTACTACCTTTTAAAAATGCATTTTTCAGCTGCTGTTCATATGGGGAATCTTGTTTTTTGATCTTCAGGAACCTGCATTCCACAGTGGTTGTTAAAACATTCTAACAGTCTAGCAAAATATTGGTCAACTGATTCACCCTCCTGCTGGACATATTGATTAATGCAAGTCCAGTCTGCCCTAGGTTTCCATTTCTCAGAGATGCGGTCTGTAAGTCCCTTCACTCTAGTGACTAATTCTGTGCTGCTATGTGGGAGGGGTTTTTGTGCAGCGTCACGAGGATTCCAGTTGCAACAAATCATGTACCAATCTGGTCCTACAATCTGTCGAACTACTTTTGCTATCTCTTCCCCATTCATGTTATAACTCAGCCTCATTCCTTGTAAATTTTCTGAAATTAAGTTTTGGATGGGGAATCCCTTCTGTAGCTTTCCGGACGTCTTCCGGAGTCCAAGGTCTATACACTAGGATAGTTGGGGTCTTATCTTCCTGTCCTGCCTGAGGGTTCGGAACTTGTGGGCATATTTCTTCTACAGGTCGTATATCCCTAGCTATGTGCCATAATTCAGAGCTTTCTTCTTGATTATTTGCCTTTGTTCGGGACCTAGTTCCGATGGGATCCCTAACTTTAGTTAATTTCAGTTTTAAGCTGTCCCTGTCTCCAGTGAGCATAGGATATAATGGGGGTGGGTCAACCTGTCCACTCGCTCCGTATTCTGGTAAAGGAGGGGGAGGCGGAGGTGCCGATGCCATTACCAAGTTATTGTCTTCCTTATCTAAAAACATTGCCTTCGAATCTTTGTTCTTTTGGTCTCTGTGGTTGCTTCCTCCAACCACCTGTGTGCCTGGGGAATTCTTAACTGTCGTTTTTTTAACTTGGCCCTTACAATCAGTTTTGAGTTGTTTGATAAGTTTGATAAGTGAGGAGTTTTCTAAATTTCCGTCAAATTCATACTTAATAACCCATTTTGAAAAGTATTTAATATTGTCTGCACACTGTGACTGCATATATTTTGCATCTTCCGTTAACGGTGGATTTCCGGGCGTCTTTGTACAATTATTACCCATTTTTTTCCCTATTTTCATTTGCTACGTAGACTGTACAGAAAATATTATCTGATGCCTTCAATTTTTTTCGTGTACCACGGATTTTGTTATAGTCTCTTCAGAATGACTGTCTAAAGCCACTGATCTGTTTCACCTGATCTATGATAAGACTGTACCTTTTTCCTACCCCTGACTGTAAGAAAATATAATCTGGCAGAAACAGTACACATCTAATCCCTGATCTTGAAACAGAAAAAGTAGATTCACCTTACCTGAGGCCCACGTGATTGATCGCGGATATGGAAAACCCGTCCTTCAGTCGCAGATCAGAAGGTGACTGGCCTCTTTTGACAACAATTCAGTTGGAGGTCTTTATACTGTAGATTTGGTTTCTTCCTGTATGGTTTCAGCCACCTGGCCGTCTGATCCGTGGTGAAGAGGGTTCCGGCTCGAAGGACCAATCTGTTAAAGAAAGCACAAAGATCAATGCACGTAAGGTTCAAGTAAGGCACCCTTTATTACTTGCAGCAAGGAGACAAAGCATGTAGGTACAAGGTTTGTCTGATTTTCCATGGTTCAGCATGCTATTCTTATACAGTTCTCTGCGTGTACACAAGAAAATATTGCTGGTTTAACTGCTGACATGGTCAGGAAAGAAGACATTGTTAGATTTATTGCTGACATGGTCAGGAAAGAAGACATTGTTAGATTTATTGCTGACATGGTCAGGAAAGAAGACATTGTTAGATTTATTGCTAACATGGTCAGAAAATTGCTGTCTTGCAAAACATGTTTGAGAAAAACAACCTGGCCTTGGGCTAATTTCAGCCCTCCTTTGTTTCTTACATTATTTCAGCTGTTCAGTTCTTGATGTGATAAATTTGCCCAGCGTCAAGTTGTAGCCCTGGACTCAATACACATTCTGCTGACCCTGGTAAACTTTCAAGCGTCAATTGTTCTCTTATCTAGGTTTCCTGCAGCTGCACATATTTCACACACAACAAGCAGAATAAACGTATTAATTTCTTTTTTAACCCTAAATGCATCTAAGCTTGCACATTGCAGTTATACATTTTCTTGACGGGAACCAACTGGACCCGTCCTTTCTACGTTGATTCTTCCTCTGACCCAGACTGTGGTCTCAGAGCCCGAATGTGTGGAACTGAAAGAGGTGGAGTTGTCGGGGCTGACACCTACTTTGGCATTTTTGGCTCACTACTCCGACTACCTCGGTGCCATCTAAGATGTCTAGGAGCAGATACTCCCTGGTCGGGTCCAAAGAGGACAGTCGGACAGAGTTTTTATCGGTTCCAAAGTTGCCTCTTGGGGCCTCGGCTTGGCTCCTACCTCGGTCTCAGAGTCTCCCCCTGTGGTGCCAGGGTGATCTTCGGTTCCTTGGAGCTGGGGTTTCCTCAGATCATGGGAGGGGAGCTTTCATGTCTGTGACGAGAGCTTTGTCCCTACGGGCATCCTGTCTGTCAGATCCTCCTTTTCCTCCCCCTAAGGCACTAGTATCTGTTTCTGCATGGCTGATCCCACAACAGTGTAGAGACCTGAAGCCCCAGAGGCAAACACCTCTCCTCCGGGACCTCTCCGGAATGCCCATCCGAGGATTTACCCTGAAAGAGACTATGTAAGAGGATGCATTTGGACTCCCCAGGGGAGTTGCTCACATCAGACACGGACCTCGATACATCAGAAGGGTCCCCACGGTCACCTTCTGAAGAGGTCTCTTTTGCAGACATCTTAGAGGTTCATAAGCAGACGGGTGGCTAGAAATCCACCACCCTTTCTGATGAGGAGTCCGTTTACCTGAAGGCTTTTGGGTCTTGACCTTCTGCCACTTGGGTATCTCTGTCTTTCGACAAGCTCCTAGAATTAGTTTGTTGAAAGGCGTGGGAGTCTCTGGACACAGTGGAAACCTGTCCCTAAGAGGCCAAATAAATTCATAACATCCCTGGAAGACTAGACTTTTCTCACTAAAGATGTTCCCATAGATGCTATGGTGGTGGTGGCAGCCACCAAAAAGGAGTTATCAGAAACATTCACGTCTGTCCATCCTTTTGAACAAAGCGCTGTGTACGATGAACAGATACGGTATGCGCATGTTCTCTTCAGCAACCATTACACTACGGTCCCTGAATTACCTCACTCACTTCACCAGGTTACAGAGAGATCTCCTAATGGACCTTGGAGATGCTCTTCAGGGTTCTGTATCTACGGGAGTGGCAGATAAAGTATCCTTCCAGCTTTCCACCCTCAATTCAGTAGTTAACTCTTCCATGAGGCTCCTCTCTTATGCAACCGATGGAGTGAGTAGGTCGGTCAGTTCAGGAATTGCCCTTAGGAGACATTCCTGGATGCGCTTGTGTACCTTTGCAGAACACTTCAAGTCATCTTTCATTAATAACCCCTTCGATGGCTCATCACTGTTAGGGCCTAAAGTCATAGAAACACTGACCAGGTGTGAACAGGAAGGAAAGACTCTTTGTCATCGGATTCCATTTTTCCACTCCTAGACCCTATCCCAAGGTCAAAAGGGAGGAAAAATGTGGTTTTGAAAATCCTAGAAAGCCTTTCAAGACATGTGGTGAACCTTCCTCCATGGGCAGAGGAGGAGGTAATGGAAGACTGCTACGCGGCAGAGGGGGTTCGCAAAACTAGGGTGATCGAGAATCCTTCAGTAAGCCTTCTCAGCGCTCCTGAAAGGAGGCCTGTCTGTCCCCCTCTGGAGATGGTCAGGGGTCGCTTTATCCTTGTACCCAGATGCCTGCCTAAAAATAACCAGTGACAAGTGTTTACAAAGGATCATATCCAGAAGTTACTCTATACCGTTTTACATGCCACCCCCACTAATGAAAAGTATTCCAAAGGTTCCACCCAGTCACAGGAAACAAGTAACCATAGAAGTTCAGAAGTTGCTAGAAAAAAGTCATCCAGCTGGTCCCCGCAGACCAGATAGGATCCGGGACTTACTCAAGGTTCTTTTTATTTCCAAAGAAAACAGGGGACTGGAGACCCATACTGAATCTCAGCAGATTTAACAAATTGTGTAAAAAAAAAAAAAAAAAAAAAAAAAAGGCAAAGTTCCGGATGGTTACATTGCAGTCTATGCTCCCTTTTCTGGGAAAAGACAATTGGATGTTCTCTATAGACCTCCAGGATGAGTACTACCACATAAAAATGGACAGCCCATCCAGGAGTCCCCTACGCTTTCGTCTGGGAGCCAGTCATTACCAATTCCGAGCTCTGCCGTTTGGTCTCACTGCAGCCCCCAGAGTATTAACCAAATGTATGGCAGCAGTTAGGGCTCACCTGAGGTGTTCAGGATTCCGAGTGTTTCCATATTTAGATGACTGGCTGCTAACCACCACCATCAAGCATCTACTTTCACAAGCAAGAGACACCACTTTGAAAGCCTGTGCTCAATTAGGAATTACAATAAACTACAAAAAATCTGCCTTATTGCCATCTCAACATATTGTTTTTATAGGTGCAGAGTTAGACATGATTACAGTGATGGTAAAACTTTGCGTTTATATCGCATCTTCAAAATTTTAAACTGCCGAATCTGACATGGTTGACACAATAGCATTGATATTTTAAAACTTCGAACATTAAAAAAAAAACGCAAAAAAGAAAAAAATAAAACCACTAAACATTGCAAGCAGGGGGGCTAGCCCCCCCTGCACCCCCCCCCATGTGGGAGGCTGCACCCCTATACCCCCACTACTTAAATATACCAACTTCAAGATCGCAGTACATTGAAGTAAATGGAAATCTCCCCTTACGGAAATTTGCGTTAAAAGTTCAGTGCGTCTCACTTTCGCTGATATCGAAGCTGATATGGTCGGCACCATATTTTCAGTCTTCGAAGCGCTATAGACCCAAAACTTCCACCAGCTAGGATACAAACCCTACGAGCACAAGTTCGAGACCGCTCAGAAACAAAAATTCAAGCAAGGACAATTCTCAAAGTATTTGGTACAATGGCAGCAGTGAGCACTATAATCTCCCCTAGCTCAGATGCACATGAGAATCTTACAGTGGCTGCTCTTCACCCAATGGTCCATGCAGGAACTTCCAATGTAGCACCAGATAATGCTAACAGAATCATGCAGAAGAGACCTATGTTGGTGGCTGCATTCAGATCAAGTGACCTTGGGGTCGTCCTTTCATTTTCCCATCCCCTCTAGCCACAGTGACCACGGATGCCTCCCAGATAGGGTGTGGAGGGCATTATCAAGGAAGGACAGCCTAAGGCACGTGGCAGGATTACGAGGCCCGTTTGCATATCTGTGTCCTAGAGATGAGTGGTGCTTCTGGCATTGCAGGCATTTAAACACTCTCTTCCACTGGGAACAATTGCATTCCAGACAAGACAACACGTCAGTTGTTTGGTATATAAACAAACAAGGAGGAACCAAATCTTACCCCCATTGTCGAGAGGCTTTGAGTATGGTAGTGGGCGACTTCCTCCCAATGCTTTCTGATAGCAACACACATCCTGGGCAAATCCATTGTGATAGCAGACAAACTCAGCAGAGCAATTCTAATGCCTCACGAGTGGTCCCTGAAACAAGAAGTAGAAGAAATGATTTTCTGAAAATGGAGCCAGCCTTGCTGCGATCTTTTTGCCACGTCCATGAAAATGAAATGAAGCAGTTACTTTGCCCTAATCCTCCCTCCGAGGGAATCCCCAAGGGATGCACTTGTACACGATTGGTCCCAAAGTCTCCTGTATGCTTTCCCCCTTTTCCATTGACACCCAAAGTTCTTCAGAAAGCCAGTGCTTTGGGAAGGATCTTAATCCTGATAGCCCCTTACTGGCCTCGCCAGATTTCATTCCCTTTCCTACGGCCTCATCTTCAAGAAGAGCCTTTGATTCTGGACTAAGTACCAGATCTCCTGATTCTTTCATCGGGGGCTCTTCATCCTTCCCTTCAGTCCCTCAAGTTGACAGCTTGGCTGCTCCAATTCCAAATGTAGCCAGGCTACAAAACTTTTCATCTGCAGCACAACATATCTTATTTCTTCTCACATGACATCTACCAGAAGATTATATCTCGGGGAAATGGAAGAGATTTTCAATTTGGGCACTAGAGAATCATACTGATCCTTATTCAGCACCTACATCTTCCGTCCTAGAATTCTTGACAAAGCTTTTTAATGAAGGAGCAGCTGCAGCTACTATTATAGTACAATTAGCGGAAATCTCAAATTTTTATTTTGGGAATGAAGGACCAAATATTATGTCCCTCAGACTATCAAAGGCTTTTCTGAGAGGCACTGATCTTTTGAGACCACCCATTTAGCCCCCACTACCACCATGGAACCTGAATTTTGTACTATCCAGAATAATTCTTCTCCCCCTTAGAACCTTTATCATCATGTTCTTGACGTGGAAGGCCATTTTCCTAGTGGCCATTACCTCAGCTAGGAGGGTTTTGGAGTTTACAAGCATTATCTATAAACCCCCCATATATGTTCCACAATAACATGGTGTCATTCTGAACAAATCCAACCTTTCTCCCAAAAGTATGTTCAGATTCCAATTTGAACCAGTCCATAGACTTGGCATCCCCCCCCCCCCCCAAAGTATGGCAGTAAGGCAGAATGCATGCTTCACCAACTGGATTTTCATAGACAGTTGCATTTCTATCTACACAAAAAAAATTCAGGAAAACGGATCAACTATTTGTATCAATTTCAGAGTGCAAATGAGGTCTGCCTGTAGCAAAAACTACTCTATCAAGGTGGCTGTCAGACTGCATTTTGTTCACTTGTAAGTCAGTAAATAAACTGCTATCAGGCGAGATAAAAGCTCATTCTAAAAGAGCTGTCTGTACTTCCTCTGCATTTTGTGCTAAACCACCAATAGATACCATCTGTGCAGCAGCCACGTGGGAGAGGCCTCATAACTTTATCACTCATTACAAAGTAGATTTGGCCTCCAGGGACAGGGCCTCCTTTTGGTCCACTGTTCTGAAGAATATACTCCCATGAGCCACCCAAGAAGACTGGTGCTATGGAAGCTGTCCCATCAGTACAGGATGAAGGTGAGATGGGCAACTTGCATGGAACACTATATAGTAGGTGCATAACTTCTTTTTTATGAGGATTTATTTGCATGCGGGTTATGAGGAGTTTAGCTTTAGGGATGTCTGGAGTTGTACAGTTTAGTTTTTCTAGCTTTAGAGAGTCTTTAAACGTAACTGCTACACCACCACCTCTTTTGTTTAGTCTATCTTGTCTAGTAATGCTATAACTATATTGCAAGTAATTTGAGTCTTTGTGAGGTTTTAACCAGGTGTCAGTAATAACAGCTATGCTATAACTATATTGCAAGTAATTTGAGTCTTTGTGAGGTTTTAACCAGGTGTCAGTAATAACAGCTATGTCAGGAGAGTAGGTGTCTAGGGTAGCATGAAATTCAGTAATTTTATTCATAAGGCTTCTAAGGTTGAAATTTATTATTAGTAGGTCGGATATGGAGGTGATTGGTAGAGAGGTGTGTGAATGTGATCTAGGAGTTTGATTGGAGGAGTATATACAGTGGATATAAATGTTTATACACCCCTGTTAAAACTGCCAGGTTTTTGTGATATAGGAAAATGAGACCACAATGAATCATTTTAAAACTTTTCCCATCTTTAATGTGACCTATAACCTGTACAATTCAATTGAAAAACAAACATCCGTTAGGGGAAAAAATATAAAAAATAAAAAAAAAGTACAATAAGCTTGTTGCATAAGTGTGCACACCCTTAAACTAATACTTTGTTGAAGCACCTTTTGATTTAATTATAACATTCAGTTTTCTTGGGTACACACCTGCCGTCAATTAAAGAGACTCTGATTAACCCCAAATAAAGTTCAGCTGTCCTAGTAGGATTTTCCTGACATTTACTCGGTTGCCTGCTACAGCAAAAGCCATGGTTCGCAGAGAGCTTACAAAGCATCAAACTGATCTCATTGTTGAAAGGTATCAGTCAGGAGAAGGGTACAAAAAAATTTCCACAGCATTGGATATACCATGGAACAGAGTGAAGACTGTCCTCAAAAAGTGGAGAAAATATGAGACAAGTGGTATTGCAAAGAACTGGACATCCTCCGAAATTGATGAAAAGACTAGACAAAAATTGGTCAGGGAGGCTGCCAAGAGACCTGCAGCAACACTGAAGGATCTGCAGAAATTTCTGTCAAGTACTGGTTGTGTACTACATGTGACA
>NC_056728.1:491295495-491427995 GCF_019279795.1 Protopterus annectens | reverse complement strand
TGATGTGCAGAAGAGGTATTACTTCCTGTTGGAGATGGGTATTCCTACCTCTGCTCTAGTCCCTCTTGTCCTTTAGACTTTCCAGGATGCTTTTCTGTCTTTTACTTCTGCACTTGACTCAACCTCCAGCTCCCAAGAGACAGGTTTTACAGTGTCCTTGATGACCTAAAGTGCTTGTATAAGAATTGTTAGACCCTTTGTTTTTTTTCTCCCTTTAGATAAGCACTTTAAGTTGCTGCCCAGCCCTAATAACTTACCTACAGACAGGGATAGTAGGGCTATGGATATATTTGAGGAAAGAAGGTTTAGACCTCTGCTAGCCTTTATTTTAAGGCAGTTAATTACAAGACTCAGCTGAGTAAGTATTTGATCTCTGTCCTGGCCTCCTTAAACAAAGTTGTCTTGGATCCTCCCACAACAGACTCTTAAGTAGCAAATACCAGAGCCGCCTTTTGCATCCCTCTCAGACTGCCAGGCACAGCATAAAGTTATGATGCTGTAGATGCTTCCTGTAGGGTAGTTGCCATTGGATCTGGTATCCACAGGCTTGCATGGCTTTTAAGTCAACCCACACCTGAGGATTTCCAATCTAAAATTCTATAGATTCACCTTTCATAGGTTCATAGGTTCATACTAGGCTATCTGCCCTAGGGCATTTATAAGCCTAGCCAGAATGTGTTTGGCTTTCGCCACCCATTTTAAATTAATTTTGCTATGCCCTTTTTCTGGTTAGTATACTGTGCCTCTGTCTAACAGCGACACAGAAGTGATACCCGGGGTAAACCTACGATCTCCCATCCACTCATCAAGATTCCTCTTGAAGAGAGTCAATGAGGGACTCTGCCTAACCTGGACTGGGATTTTATTCCAGAGTGAAGGGAGCCTCTGGGTTATGAATCTGTTCCTCCAGCATGTCCTATTTATTTCAGTGCTGAGGTTCAAGTCTCTCGAGCGTGTATCTCGATGGGATTTGGATTTTCTGAGGTGCAGCATGTCCATTAATTTCCGGGTTGGACATGGCTTTATTTGTCAGGCACAGATCGCCTCTGAACAGGCGGTATGCCACTGAGTAGAGCTGGAGTTTCTTTAACCGGGCAGCATATGGCATCTGTTTGAGCCCTTTGATCTTCTTGGTGAGGTACTTTTGGGGTCTTTCCAGTTGCTGCAGGTGTCTGGTAAGGTACATCCCAAAAGGGGCATTGTACTCAATTATGGGCCTGATGAGGGATGAGTAAAGAGGCACGATGACCTCCCCTGATCTAGATGTGAATCCCTTCATGATTAGGTGGGCTATATAAAATGTTTTTCTAACCACTTTGGCCACGTGGTTGTCAAATGAGAGATTGCTATCAACTTGGGTCCCCAGGTCCCTAATTACTTCTTCCGTACTTAATGATTACCACCTATGTGGTAATTTGTGGGCACTTTGTTTTTGCCAGAGGGGATGACTATACACTTTTTGACATTTAGCTTGAGGCCATGGCTCTGGCACCAGTTGTCTGTTTCTATGAGGCCCTTTTGGAGGATGCTTGTGTCGGCTGGAGAGTCTATTATGGCGCCCAGTTTGCAGTCATCTGCGAACTTGGTCAGCCACAATCCTTCCGTGTTGGCCTGTACCTCCGAGAAATATATACCAAACAAGAGAGGTCCCAGGACTGAGCCTTGTGGGACGCCCCTTGTAACTGGTTTGGAGTGTGACATGGCTCCAGCAATTCTAACCATGTGGGTTCTGTCCTTGAGCCAGTTTGCAACCCATCTAGTGATATAGAGGTTTATATTTAAGCTGGTGAGCTTATCTATAATGCCCGAGTGGGTTATTGTATCGAAGGCTTTTGCGAGGTCCAGGTAGGTTGTGTGGGACCACCTTCCCCTCGTCAATGGCCTTGGTGACTGTTTCAAAGAAATCAACCAGGTTTAAGAGGCAGAATCTGCCCCTAACAAAGCTGAACTGGGTAGGATCCAGTGTCTGTAGGTCCCCAATATCTTTATTTATGAGGTCCATGATGATCCTTTCCATAGCTTTGCAGACCAAGCTAGTCAGGCTTATGGGGCGATAGTTTCCAGGATCCGTTGAGGCACCACCTTTGTGGTGAAGGCACCACAGTTGCTGTATGCCACTCTTTGGGTACATATCCTGTAGTAAGGCTGAGATTGAACAGTAGATTTATGTTTGGGTTTAGCTCTTCTTGGAGTTCATGTAGGACGCAGCCTGGGACACCGTCTGGTCCCATTGATGCTGTTTTTTTTTTGCTTTGGTAGAGGGTGGCTCTTACCTGAGCATCTGAGATGTCAGGGGGGCAGCACTCTGCTGGGATAGATATTTGCCCTTTTGGTGGGGAGGGGGGAGAAGTTTGCGCTGAACCTGTCAGCTAGGATGTTGGCAATGTCTGTGGGTTCGGTGTATTTTTTGTCATTTTGGACTAATTCTGAGCATATCTGGGAATTCCCACCCAGGTTCCTAACATAACTAAAGAAAGCCTTGTGATTTATCCTTAGTGTCCTGTGCAATTTTTCTCTCGAAGCTGGCCTTAGACGATTTTATGAGTGCCCGTAGTTTTTTGCTAATACTGATCAGAGATGCCTTCCCTTTTTGGAATTTTGCTCTATCATTTAGTAGCTTCCTCCTTCTATTGTATAGTTTGTCTATGGCTGGGGTCCACCAGACAGGACGTCTGCCTTTGGAGGATTGGGTCTTGGTTTTATTTGGGATTGCGTGATCCATGCATTCCTGAAGGTGTTCATAGAATGTGTTTATAAAGGATTTTGCAGTCTGGGTCGTATTTTCCACATGCCCGGGGGCTTTGAAGGATTCCACCTCGGTTTTGAGGAGTGTGAAATTTGCTTTAGAGAAGTTTTTCACTGTGGTTTTCTGGGCAGGGGGTGGGGTCGGGACTTAATGTTTGGCTGTCATGCAGCCAATCTGTTCAATCCTCTCCAGGTCCAAGGTAAAACCATGAAAGACTGCAGACAGATCCTAGTCTCCTCATTTCCCAGATACCATAGGAACTACCCAGCCAAGTCAACATCCTTCATTAGAAAGGATCTTAGGGGGAAAACCCTTAGGAAAAGATACTCTGAAAAACCACAAGGGGGAGACTCCAGCTGGAAGGCCATTCTTTAGGAATAAAAGTGTGTGACTAGTCCTATGGCACCAGTCCCTTTGCCCCCAGTTCCACTACCCCTCTTTCCCAAAGACTATTGCTCTTCCTGGTGAGATGGGAAGATATCACCACAGACAATGGGTCCTTTCCATCATCCGGGACAACTATGCCATGTCTTGGGAAAGCATTTCCCTTCTGAAAGACATGCTTCAACCTCCTCAAAATGAAATTTCCCTTTGACCCCCATTATCCAAGACCTCTAGGATTTGGGCACCATTGAGCAAGTTCAAAAAGAATTCATAATAAAAAAAAGGATTCCTAAGAAAAGGTTTTTATTCCAGGATTTTTCTAGTCTTCAGAAAAGAAGGGCAATGGAGATCCATCCTAGAGCGCTCTGCTCTGAACAGCAATCTGAAGGTAGAAGTTTTCAAAATGTTGTCCCTTCAGACCAAGCTTCCTTTCATAGTACCACAGGCTTTCTTGGTGTTATTTGACCTGAAGGATGCCTACCTACATATATATGTTCCTGCAGGAGATTCCTCAGGTTTTTCTCTGGCTGCTTGAATTTTCAGTTTACTGCTCTGCCTTTTGGTCTTTTCACAGCCCCACACTTGTTCACAAAGTGCCTGACACCTGTAGTAGCTTTCTGTTGTACTTTAAGAATTCATATTTTCCCTTGCCTAGATGACTTTCTGATCCAAGCTGTATCCCTAGTCATTCTTCTGCAGTGTCTTCAATTTAGTCTTTGTCTTCTGACAGATCTGGGGTTCACCATAAACTACAGAAAAATTACACATGATCCCTGCAAAGGACCTGGTGTTCCTGGGATGTAGACTGGACACAAAGAAGATTAATGCCTTCCTTCCCAGGAAAAGGTTCTCAGCCCATCCACTTACTTTCAAGACCTCTCTTCAGTAACACATTGCACTGCAAGGGTGATTGCAAGGGCCTTGGGATGCATGGTAACCACCATTCATATGCTCCCCTTGGCCAGGCTTCACATTAAGAAAATCCATTGGTATCTGAAATCCATGTGGTCCCAGCACTGTCACCACTTGGACACCTGTCTTCCTCCCTTGTCTCAAGACAGAGCTGACCTGGTGGAAGAAACCAGTTATCCTCAACCCAGGCTACCTTTCTTCCCTCCTCTTCCTCTTCAATAGATTGATGCAGATGCCTCAGATGAATAGTGGGGCATGGTCAGGAGCACATCGAATGCAGGGGAAATGGTCAACCTGTCCTACTGAAGGAACACACACACAAAAGAAATGAGGTCTATTCTACAGGCTCTGTAGATTTTTTTGCCAACCTTTGGAAACCAGGACCTCTCCAAGTGTACACAGATAACACCATAGTTACATGGTACATAAACAAGCAGGGAGGCACTAGGTCTTACTAACCATGCAAGTTGGCACAGGAGGCATGTAATTAGGCAACACAGATGAAAATTTCCCTCATATCCACAAGCATGATTTCTCAGGACATTGTGCTAGCAGACTGCTTAAGTCACTCCATGGAGGACCCCCATGAGTGGACTCTGAACAAGGTCGTCTTCCACAACATTACACTTCAGTAGGGTACTCCTCGGGTAGACCTCTTTGCTGTGTCAATCAATCAGTAGCTCCTCCTCTGTTCTGCACTAGGGACCTCTTCCCCACAGCCTGGAGGACAGATACCTTCTCTTTCCAGTGGACACGGAGATTTTTCTGTGCCTTTCCTCCTCCACCTCTTCCAAAAATGCTACTCAAGGCACAAAGGGAAGCACCCAAACTCCTATTACTGGTGCCATTTTGGCCAAGTCAGCATTCATTCCCCTTGCTATTTTACCTGGCAAAGGGAGATTACAGGAGAGTTCCTGTACAATCAGACTTTATAACTCAGCAAAAAAAGATTGCTGTTGCACCCAAATCTTCCATCTCTCTGCCTGACCCTATGGATGATAAGGTTGTAATGCCTGAATGACATATTTTTCTCTGAAGATGGTTGTACAAGTCTTAGAAGAGACTAGGAGACACAAACTAGAAAATCTTACATTGCAAACTGGAAGCATTTTTCTTTTTGGTGCTACAAATGGACTCGAGACCCACTCTTAACACAAGTCCCTGTGGTTCTGCAATACTTCCTTGTACTTAGATAAGGTTTGGCCTACACTTCCATAAAAGCTCATTTCACTGCCATCAGTGCTTGCGTCCCATCTTAGCCCACCATTTATGGCTAGGAAAAGGTCAAGCTTTTCCTCAGAAGGGCTCTGTATATTACCTCCACCTCCAAGGAAACCCATTTCCCCATTTTGGGATCTTAATTTTGTACTAGAAAAGCTTACGCTGCCCTGTCTTTAACCAGCATCTTTAAAATTCTGTATTTGGGGGGGGGGGGTCCTACTTTTGGCCTTTACTTTTGGCCTTTACTTTTGCCAGGAGGATCTCTGAGCTTCATGTTCCCATGAATAGTCTCTCATTTTTCATAAAGACAGAGGGACTCTCAGGGCTAACTCGGCCTTCATGCCTAAGGTAGTGAACAAGCTGTCCCTTAATCAGGCTGCTACTCTACCCCATTCTTTCCTATTCCCCAAATGGAAGGGGAGTATGGATCTTGCACTCTCTAGACATTCACAGACAACTGAGATTTTACCTGGGCAAAACTGTATCCTTCAGGAAGACTGACCAGCTTTTTATATTCTTTGTCCTCTAGGGTGGGGCAGCCAGTCTCCAAATAAATTATTGCTGCCTGGATTACAAAGGATATCCCCATCTGTTACTCGCACTACAGTAAGACCCTAACATCTTTCCCTAAAACACATTCCACTAGGGCAGTTGCTTCCTCAGGAGCTTTCCACAAAGGTCATCTTCCAAGTCTATTTTGGAGGTGGTTACTTGGTCCTTGGTACACACCTTTACCAAACCCTGCAGAAATGGTGCCCTCTTCAGATGCAGGGCAGCCTTTGCTAGGTCATTTAAATATGGATTGTTGGACAGCACTTTTTTCAGTAATCAATCACCCTTCCTTTCTCCTTCAGCTCTGGGAATCACCCATTTGTCAGGAATATTGCAACGGTGATTTAGTCAAGACTTACAATTGTCTAAGAACTTAACATAACAGTAGATGTCCTGCTGATCACTGTTGCAGTCTTCAATCCCTCCATGCATCCCCTCTTTTCTGTTTCACTCCGATCTTCAATTCACTTCCCTTTTATTGCTCTGTCCTTTACTCTCTTGCATGGCTAAGGTGAAGCCTTTTTACAAGTTTTAACTATAGCCCTCCTAGCTGACCAGTCATATGTCTGTCTTCAGGCCACTGGCCTTGTGCTGGTCTGAGTATCCATGCTCGTACATCTGTCTTTATACCCCAATACATATGAGCTGAGATCATGCATCAGGTGTATGATCTAGAGAAGTTAAAGCTTTGGTACCTTGGCGGATGTCTGTGGTGATAACCCATTTGTTAGGAATACTGCAGAAGTGATCAATAAGGCACCTATTGTTATGGTAAATTCTTACACAACAGTACTTTCTTCAGAATCTTTGTTTTGCGTTGCAGGGTCAAGGTTAATTCTTCACCACCCTTGGTGGTTTGAGTTTGATTGCAGTCCCTGAAAATCTCAGCCACTTCAAGGATGATTCTGGTAGTTAGTGCAGAGGATTAAGGCTGTGAACTGTTAATGAGCTGATTTCTGTAACCACAGGGTATAGGGTTTGATTAATTCCACCTCCATTAGCCTACTGTGAGATTTTGAGCAAGACATTTAACCAGACATAACTTGTGTGTCACCCTTGAAAAGTTACACTTGTGTTCCCTGGACTTACCCAGGTGACGGATTTATAAATAAAATGAATCCGAGCCATTTGCTAGAGGCTGTTGTACTGCAGAAAGTTAACGGCCTCCTTCTAAGGGATTGGTTTCTCTGGCACTTCTGTTTGTGTGCTTGAAGACCTAAACAGATTTTGAAAGTTCTAGAAGCTGTAAGGAAACCTTTCACTATGGTTGAAAATCTAATACAGTTTTCCATTAGACTTGTAGGTAATTCCTTTCCCTCTGTCTGTTAGCCTCAGCGTGTGCCAGTCATAATTGCAGAGGTTTACAGGTGCCTTATAATAGCAGTTGTGTTTGAGAGATGGCTGTCAAAGTGAAACATGTGAGAAGAATCTTGACATCCATATTGATGGATCCATGGGCCCTAATAACATACTATATTGCCTGATTAACGGTGCTAAATGTGGTCTGCCTGAACCCGTACTTGCCCTGTTTAATGTAAGCCTCTCCACTGGTTATATTTCTGAAGTGTGAAAAATGGCCATTATAATGCCATTGCTCAAAGGTGGCCCAACCACGGACCCTGGTGATTGTAGACCCATTAGTTTCACTAGCCTCCTATGTAAAGCTGTGCAGTACTTTATCTCAAACCTCATTAATTTGGGCATTGAAAATCTCTTAACCTTGGATCCTCATCAGTTTGGCTTTGGTAAAGGAAGGTACTTCCTCTTTAACCTCATTAATTTCCTTGAAAAAGTAATTAAAAGCACTGGATAGTAGTTATACAGTGTACCTGGACCTGACCAAGTGTCTTTGACGCTATTTCCCATGCAAGTATTATTAATAGATGTGTTAATCTGAATATAAATCCTTGTTTTGTTGTAGCTAACTTGTTGTCTAACTGAATCTATATAATTAGAGTCACAGGTGCCGCTTCTGAAGGCAAAAAGTTACCATTGGTGTACTGCAGTTCTGAAAGTAAAAGTTACCAGAGGTGTATCACAGTGCTCAGTTTTGGGCCTTCTCCTATTTGGTATCCGTTTCTGAACTTTCAGGCCAGCACTCATGGCCTGTTGCTAATTAAGTTTGCCAACAACTGTAAATTGGATGATACTGTTCATCATTCAGCTCACTCACAATTGGCCCAATGTGGGTTAGACCATGTTAACAATTGGTGCAAGGTCAGTGGTCTGAAATTGTGGAAAAAAAAAAAAAATGTAGTAAATAGGGAATGCACCCCTCCAGTCAGATACTGTTGTAAAGGATATAGATCTTCTTGTTGATAATGCCTCATCATTTGACAATTGCATCTCATTTCCAAAGGTATCACCATGAGATACAAGTAAGTCTTAATTCCCCTTTACTCGTATCTTAACAAACCCATTATTGAAGTTGTTTAAACATGTCTAAACATACCACATAACTTGAGAAAAGTTGGAGATTCATAACTAAAAAGATAGTGGGTTCAAAAATCTTGGCTATCATGAAAGACTGGTATCAGTCTGTGTGTATTCCGTTTTCTTACGGACTCTTCCGTGGAAATTGGTGTAACTTTTTGAGCCATGTAAGATCCAACGCTATTTGACCTATTCCTTCTCAGAACTAATGGTACCTTAACTCATTCACTCTAATGGAGTGCAGGAAGTTTGCACTGTAACTTCCAGTGGGTGGAGCCTAAACCTTTTGAAAGAATCAAATTATGTCCTCACATTTTAAACAAATGTTCACATCTTTGGAACCATATGGATTATGAATGGAGCATAAATGGCGACACTTTTCAGCACAATAGTGGTAGTATTCTTTAGATTCTAGGTGTTAAACCAAATGTTATAAATCACAGTAAACACAGTAACGATTACATTTGTAATATTTTGTAAACCATACATCAGCAACCACTCAAGTTGCACATATACTGTCAGCGACATGTTATTCATCTAGCTGAGAGCTTTCATATGAAGCTAAGGAGTTCTGTCTGTGTTGGTTGTTGAGATATTTAGAAAAATGTGGAAATTTTATCTATATAGATTAATATTATAAAAAACAGTTAATATCTATTTGCCTCCACTAGACAGGTCAAATCTTAATGCAGGCGAGTTTCCTGTTGAGTAAACTTGAAGATGAAATATTTTAAAACCTTGTACATAGCACCGTTTTGGAATTATTTATGTAAATATGGACAAACAATATTTGATGCCTAGAGGTGTCTGTAGGAGTTAACTGCATATGCAACTGGAGGTGTCACTCTTCTGTAATGAGTTGCTCTGTTAAAGGAACAAAACCTTCACCAGCAGATGAGATATGCTTGTGTGATTAGATTAATATCCCAAACTCTGAAACAAACTTCCCACTACATATCAGAGTAGCACCCCACCCTTGACACCTTCAGGGTACATTTAGATAATTGAATGACCAGCCTCAAATCACCATGTCTATTTGGTCTTGAGGCTAGAGGGACTTCCAAATGATGTTTTATGGCTAGGTTTATGATGATCTGCAGACTGATTGCTTAGCACTTGCCTATGAACACACAGCAAAGTTGTGATCGTATAGACCTGATCATCCTTCTGTGAAGGAGCTATACTACTACTTGCACAAAAGATTAGGCATGTGAAATGTTTACAACTGGATTTACAACTGGATTGTGATAGTACACTTAGTTCTGCCAAGCATACAAGTACCCATAAGCTGTGTCATTCTTATAGATCAACAGCTTTTAAATCTGTTTGTTTTTGGTGTGTGTGTGTGACATCAAAGAAATATTTTGCAGCTTTTAAAAGCTGTTTTAGATTTTCACTATTGTCCTTTGGTAGTGCCTATGTTAGTCACTATGCTTGTTGTAATGTGAGACTTTGAACATGCCAGCTCTAATCCAGAGCAAATCTTGTTATGCATCTCCCTGATATCGGAAAGGTAAGTAACCGACTTTATCCCAGTTTCAGAGAACAGTCGGTACACACTGTGTGATATGTCTTTGAGCTGGAATTCTGTTGTTCTGCTACCTAGATCTATGTGTTCACCTTGCATAATCTGGTTGAAGCCAGCCAGAACTCCACATCACAAATGGAAAATCAGATTTCCAAGAAAGTAGTTTATGCTAGTCCTGTAGTGAAAACTCCATCTCTAAGTGGCACATTGATTTCATAATTGACACATTTGCAATTAAAGTAGCTAGTTTAGTGGATCTAATGTCTGTACCTGAAGAATGTGTTTTCTTTTGGCTATCATTTTGACTATGCATATGTGAGAAATGTAGACTTTTATATGCAGTTAGCCATGTTTCATCTAACACAAGTCTTATGGTCTCCGTGAAGACTAGCCTTTTTTATTTCCCATCTGT
Source organism: Protopterus annectens (assembly GCF_019279795.1). NCBI lineage: Eukaryota > Metazoa > Chordata > Ceratodontiformes > Protopteridae > Protopterus > Protopterus annectens. The sequence continues at coordinate 491,417,807 of NC_056728.1, read as the reverse complement.
GTCATTTTGTTTACTTCTTGTTTGCCTGGAAGTTTAGAAAAGAGGATAAAACCTCTTCCATACCCTTGGATGTACATTGCCAGTTGTATGTTCTCCTCTTCAGGGTACATGAGCTTATGCAAATGAACCAGTTGTTTATATTGTTTGCTGTTGAGGCGGGCACTGTTGAGCAAACAGTATGCCACACTGTATAATGTTTTTCCATCAGAATGTCTGTAGGTGTTTGACTAATACATTTAAAGGAAGCTCCAGAGGGCGGAGCCAAGGTCCCTAATTGAAAACACTCGGGAGCTCCGTAGCAATTTTACTATGAATATAGGAAAAAGTATTCTCTGAAGACTACTTTTTTGTCAAAAGTTATCTTAGCTTTTTTTGCAAGACTGTACAGAATTTTTAACAATTAGTTGTAATTTTCCCGCCAGTATACTCAGGATACCTTTGATTCAAAGATGAGTTCATGTAAATTCTCCCACTCAGAGCTTTCTCTTAAAAAGCAAGTGCATTCATTGATGACATCCCGTCAAGTCCTTCCAATCAAAATTCAACAGACTTGATAGTATGCAAGAAATCGGTTTAAAGCAAATGGAATTGCTTAAAGACATGCTCTAAAAACAAAAGTCAAAAGATTCAGGATATCAAAACTTCGCTAACTTATGTGGATGGCAGACTTAAAGAAAATGAAATTCAAACTGAATTTATTCTTACACAATGCAACTGGTTGCTAAACGAACTTGAAAATTTAGAAGACTGAGAGAGAAGGCGCAAGTCTGGTTAGATTTGACAATGGTTATGTCACAAATATATGCTGGCTTCCAGTTGGGTTGCTTAAACAAAACAATATTAAAGGTCATCTTATTTTTCCAGCTAAAATTAAATTTTTTCTACAATCTAATCTCAAAGTTTAACACCCTTGAAGAAGCTAGTATGCAAGTCAAAAACAACATCCTCTCTTCTACTAAAGATATGAACTGGGCTTCAGTTTCCTTTACCAGATAGTTTCAAACCATTGTTGTTTTTCTGATTACTGCCAAAAATCAAAAGACTGCTCAGCATTCATCACATTCTTCAAAAGAAAAAACAAAACAAAAAACTTCAACTCTTGATTACTAAAGGTTTATACTTGACGTATGTATGCTGTTCTTCCAACATACACCACCACTTTAATTGTTACAATCATTCTTAACTTGGGTTTCTTTCAATAGCACAGTTTTAATATACTTCAGTATTTAATATATGATGCAAGTGTTTGCTCATTTAACCATGTGTCAGTCAAGATCACTTGTACTATTCTACTGCACTTGTTCCTAGTTTTCTTGTTTTGATATGCATGTATTTCACAGATGTTGCTTTTGATAGTGTTTTATATTGTGACTTCTTCAGCATTTGCTTTTATCATAGGTTTAATGCCTCCATGCGAGATGTTAACATGAATACCTTGTGCAGTGTAATTGTTTATGCATTTTATTTTTGTAGTGATTTTCTGAAGCTGTTTAATTGGCATCCAGGTATTTATTTCTGCTTTATTTCCTGTGTACCTGCTTGGTCTAATTGTAGAACATGTCATTAAAAACTTGAATTCATTAATGTTTGCATAACTTAAAACTTTTTAATGGCCTCAACTCAGTGACTTTGCTTTTCTGCTCAGGCCATGAGCCAGTGCTGATCTAAACTGCTTCGTAAGTTTGCAGTGCAACACCATTCATAATTTAGGACAATGATGACATCACTCAAAATTATCTGAAGTTGATGCTTGCCCTATAAACTCTTATGCAAGTCCTGTTTCATGTTTCACTAAATTGTTTGTGTGTTTCTTGTGTGCACATTGATACTTGCGTAGATGTCCTTTACTTTGACAGTTGTCATGTCCATATTTTACTTTCATCCTTGACAGCATTGGCTCTAATCTTTTACTGACTCCCATTTCCTTAGGAAATGTTTAATATCTTCCTTGCTCTTGATACTGGCATACTTCTATTTGCTGTTCATCACAATTAACAGAGATCTGTTTATCATGGTGTTTTCCATGGCTGCTTTGTCATTGCTTTCCTTTGGGAGAGTGCTTGCACATATTTTTATATGTGAGAATGTTATGCTTTTACACTTTGAATATTTTGGACCACCCTGTGATTACTTTTGTAGTCTTTAGAGCACTATTTTATGTTGATAAGGGATTAGTTTTGCTGGACTATATTTGATGGCTAAAAGGCTGCTTGCAGAGATTCTGTTGGGTTCATGTATGCTGTCAAAATGCTGTGCTGATTTGTGTCTGTAAGGTTATATTAGCTGTTTGTATGAATGTGGTGTGATCCTTTTTGTTTGTTTTTTGGCCCCTTTGTGTAAAGGTGACTACATATGAATGCTTTGATACTGTACTTGCTTGAACTAGAATTTGTATTATGTTTTTTAGTAATGGGGCAGACCTTGATGATGAACATTTTCTGTTGCTGTGTTGGAGTTTATATTTCTGATTTAATTTGAATTTCTAACCCCTGGAGATACCTCTTTTCTGATCAGTTAATTTGCTCTCTGATTTAATTAAGAGATGGAGACTCACTGTAAGCCATGTAGAGACTAAGACTCTCGACATCATTTAAAATGATTTGTGCCTCACCTTGCTATAGCTACTTTTATTCAAAAGATTTTGTTTGACCTTTTTGTATCCCCTCTTATTAAAGAACATTTTGACTGATTAGAAGATCAAGGCTTGTAATTTGTCCTACTTTTTATAATGCTTATTTATTAATTTAAACTGTTTTTATTAAAATGTCTGGTAAATATGTATACAGATTTCAGTTCACGTTACACAAATTCCTAAATTTTTATAAGGTCCTATATTTATATTTTTGATGCCTACTCTAAAAACTTTACACTTGATGGATGAAAGTATTCCTTAAATGCATTTTACCACTTAGTTAAACCTTTAGTGCAAGTAAAATTGTAAGTACATCATACTAATTTTCTATCTAATGTGTAATTGTGTACGTAGTTAAGAATTAAAGTAGTAATATTTTTCTTTTTCTAAGTACACAAATGTGCAAATATATTTTACATATTAATGTGCTATGTATTCATTTTATTCTGTAAATACTGCTACATATTTGAATTAAACTTTGCCACAATAAGAAAATCTCTCTTAATATTCTCTAAAGGATGACTAATTTAAGGAGAGAGAACTTGTTTCCCCATGATGATCTTACTATTGCTACAGGGCTTCTTAGTCCTGTCACCCTTTTTTCTCTTTGTAGCAGAAGTTCAGACCATTGAGTCTGGTTAGTGGATAGCCTGTTAGGACTGTAGTCTACTGTCTTTTTGATTACTTTCTTTTTTTATTGTTTTATATTAAATTTCCTTTGGTACTTGTTTCATTTTCATGCCAGTGATGTTTTTTCTAACTGTAGATAAATAATGCATACAAGAATCCATTTCTTACATCAATAAGTTAGACTGTACATATTGAAAATATTTCTATAAATATTGGTAAACTTTGGTTAACTTTTATTTTATATCACTTAGTATATAGTCCAACAGACTTGACATTTCTATAATTAAATTTTAAGGTATTAATGGAGAAGGACCAGTTATTAAATATTGTCATCTTTAAACCTCAAAATATTTTTACAAGCATCACATTTTAATCATAAAAATGTATAGAACCCTAATAAATATGAAATATTACCTCACTCAACCTTCCATAGTAAGATAAGGAGAGCCATGATCTTAAGGAGGGAAAGCATGCCTATACCTAAAGCTGTATGTAAATATGAAGACAAAGGTGGCTTAATTTCTTAGTTACCATACTTTTTAATAGAATTTGTACATTAGCAAACACATATCCGAAACCAGCAATGGGTGTCAAACTTGCTCAAAACTTCTTGATGTTATTAATCATCTTAATGGTTCACTAATTTTGAGTGGTGACTCTAATTGCATACTAAATAAAACAAGTTTGACCTTTTAAATTGATCTTTATTGTGGATGCCCTAAAAATTGGGTAGAAATTTATCTCAGATGACATTCTACCTACAGTCTAATTTCTAGCCAATGCAGTTTTAAAATTGCTGCTACTCCTTTCTCAGGGCATAATTCCTTATCGACCAACTTTAGAACTTTAGCAGTAATCAGTAGGATTTAATCATATATGTAGTTAATTCAAAAGATTTCAAACAGTGGTGTCATAGGGACACATTTTTTCATTAAAAGATAATACTGATGCTTTTAAGCCACGTGTGTATGGATTACCTTTTGGCATAGTCTAAAAATAAAATAATGGTCTGGGGGTTTCCTAGATATTCAAACAAAGCTTCATGTGGCTCATCTTGCCTATCGTAAGGGCAACAAAAAATTAAATTAGACATGATTAATATCTTAAACTATCAGGATATTTTGATCCATAAAACTTATCTTTCTCTACATAAACTTAAGTTAGCTTCTTATCTTGTCTCCAAAAGGCAGGTATATTTAAAAGATCAAATATATCCTCTGTATCTAGTCACATTAGACAAATCCTCAAAAAATGGTGAGATAATCACTAATGTTCAGAATATTTTATCTATACTAAAAGAATATTATTCTTCATTAAGCAATTCAGATAATAAAATCATTTCTGTAGATGCCATCAGAAAATTACTTTAACTTAAATTCCTACACTGTCCAAATTCCAAAGTTGATTTACTTACACATTTTTGTAGCTAAAATGTTAATAAAATTCATTAATTAATAACTAGTAAATTTCCTAGTCCAGAAGGTTTGATTCTTGAATAATATGTTACTCTCAAAATGGTCACTGTTGGAAATGCTGTCTTATGGCTTCCAGTTTTAAAGGAGAGTTAAGGACCTACTTCATTGGTTGTTTTATAGACTATTTATTTGGGTCCATCATCACAGTTAGGTCAACAGTTTATTACATCTTTAATGATGACCAGACTTTTTTCTCCTAAAAAAACGAACCCAGGATGATAAAAGAATTTACACTTTAAAATATTATGACTGACAAGGGAAACCAGGCATTTTTCATTAGTCTCAGTAATAAAAAGGCAGCTGACTCTCTAAGCTGGTTATATTTATTTGAGGTGCTGAAATATTTTGGATTTTAAGATCACTTTTTTTAATCTAATAAAACCAATCTGTAGAGATAAATTGTATATCAAACTAGGCACATTCCTATCTGATTCAATATAAATTAAAAAAGGAACAGGATTGTTTGATCCCTTTATTTACTGTTGCCAGAGAAATTTTAACAATACCAATCTAAACTCCTCATAAGGTAAAAGGGATGAAGATTGCAGATAAGTAGGAATCCAAATGAATGCTTAATGCAGATGACATGTTAATGTTACTTGAACTGTACAATTCTCTGAATGACGTATTGCCTATTTTTAAATCATCAAAATCTTATTTTTTAATGATCACAAATCAAAAATTTTAATTTTAAACAAGCAAAACAATCCTTCAACTATTTCCAGTCTAAACTTTGCTCAGGAATCTCATGAATTATCGACTTCCAAGATGGCTGCACAGTGAGTAACAGCTTATTTCTAGCTCTCCCAGCGTAAAAACAGAAACTCCAGAGAGGCGGCCAGCAGCCCTGTCATGTGTAAATTTCAGTAACTGGCTAGTGAGTACATGGCCTAGTTACCAGGAATAAACAAATGCAGAAGACCTGGAAAAAAAATGCTATAAAAAGTGAGAAAGAAACTGACTGGAGAAAGTTCTGCAGCTGTTCTTCAAAAAGTAGTGCAACCTTCAGACATGACTTCCAGTAACCTGCAGGAAGATATAACAGCTGCATACAGCTGTGGTAACACTGATGGAGTATATAAAAACAACAAAAGGCTGGAAAAAATGGAAGAAGCTTTAAACAGATATTCAAATGAGATGATAAAGCTGCAAACAATCAGAGGTTGAAAAACGAAAAGCCTGGCTGTGAATATAAGACTGCCCAGGAAGAGATGTTTCAAAAAATAGCATTAGAGGACAGGGCACATAGGGAAAATCTGAGATTTTCAGCTATACCAGAGAAGCTGGAAATGGGCTGCATTAATGTTATGAAACCACAAATAAGCAACTAGACTGGTATTCCACATCAGGAGTTATTAATTGAAAGGGTACTTCATGTGTATGCTCCAAACCTGGTTATGAGAAAGCAACCTAGACCTTTAATAGTAAAGATGCAATCCTACCAGCAGAAGGAGTGGATTCTGACAAAAATGTGGCAGAATGACAAAGTACTGAAAGTGGGAGACAACAGAGTGTTTGTGGAGAATGATTGCTCATTGCACACCAGACAGAAGAGGAGCAAATTTATTCCACAATTCAGGGAATGTTGCATTGCAGGTGTGAAATTCAAACTGCTGTACTCTGCTGTCTTAAAGTTTTTCTTCTTTGGAGAGACAAAATTATTTTTTGATTAAGTATATGCTAAGGAGGAAATGTAAACGTTTTTTCAACAAAAAAGTAAGCTGTGAAGCAGAAGGAGATTCTGCTTCTTGTTCTGGTAATAAAGAAACCTGTGAAACCTTTAAAAAAATTTCAACAGAAAATGTTGGTGAGAAGGAAGAGAACATGAGAGTTGACTAGAAGAATTGAGACTATATTGCAAATGAAGTAGAGACATGATTTGGGGGATGATGAGTAATAAAACCAGTAACTTAATATGGGATTAAATGCAAAGAATCTGGAAATCTGACTTTTTCTAAATTTGTTGAACTTGTGGGGGGGATTCTAAAGCATATGCCCTACTTCATGTCATCAATGTTAGGAAAAGTACTTTGGGGAGGGGAAGAGGAGGGAGAAAGTTAACTCTAAGTTAAGATTTTTTTCTTAAATAGTGCTAATTTTGTGGCTGGTCTGTTTTCTTTACATGCTGTAAAGTTAATTGTTTTCCAGTTATTTTTAAGTATAATGGGGATTGTAAACAAGTTCTGCTGTTGTTTTGTTTTCTTTCTCCCTTCTTTCTCTTCAGTTTTAAGAAATGTAGACAGTGCAATGTATAAAAAGATTGTTTAAAAAGAGTGATAAAAGAAAAATGTGTTTTCAAATTCTTGCATGGAGAAATTACTGGATTAAAGATGTTTGACTTTAGTAACAAGTTTTAAGAGAGAGCAAGTAAATAAAAAAAGAACATTTGACTATTATGACACTTTTTTTCTAGCAAATACATGTATGCTCAGTAACAGTTTTGCAGCTGTTCATGTTTCCATGGAAACCCTCTGATAGAGGTACTGGCTACAGTGTGGTGGAGAGTAATTGTCTGAGGGCCAAAAAAAGAGAGACTGGCTAGGAGATGATTTTCTCTGAAAGCATTCAGGGGCTTTCCCAAGGTAGCTCATGTTCTCTGAAAATATTCAGGAGTTTTTCCAGCTGGGAGAGCTATAAAGATAAGACTGAAAACAGTCAACACTTAGTAGAAGCACAGGCTGTACCATGCCACTTAGCAAAGATGACCTCCTTTAGGTTAACTCAAGTCTGTGAGTGTGGCTGTCAGTTTGGGATGTTTGTTCCTATTAGGGTAAAGCTTCAATATTTGAAGGTGTACACAGTTTTGTGTGTTAATATTAAGTTAATAGGTTTTAGGGGGTATTGTTGATGTGCTTTGTGTTTGAGGGCTTTCATAAGATGTGACATAGGCTCAAATGTATGTGTCAAGAAGCAACTGTATAAAAGCACAACCTGTTAAACAGTGTATGCATGTAACACAAAAGGTAGAACTAGACATTTAACAAAAAGATTTTGTATATAAAAGATGGGAATAATAACTTTTTAATACAATGATGCTTTCTTTAATGGCTTTAAATGTAAATGGCATCCCAGATAAATACAAACAAGAAAGATTAGTGAACTATATTAAATGTAGAGTGCAAATGGCTATGTTACAGGAGTCACACTTAAAACTGAACATGTGAATGTGATAAAAAATGGTTTTCAGGATGGTTATTCAGTGGAATACCTAGGACAAAGGAAAAGAGTACTTTTATTAATTGCAAGAGAAGCTCCAATAGTGATAGAAGATGAAAAAAAAGATAATGGCAGATTTGTAGTGCTAAGGGTCTACTGGCAAGGGAGGAGGATTACACTGGCATATATTTACATTCCACCTAAAACTGCTATAATGGAGAACTTTTCTTTTCAGCAAGGAATATTACTTACGGGTAGGGACTGGAATTTGATATGCAGCAGTGAAGATGTGTCTAGGGGGCCCACAAGGGATAATATAACAAAGGAGGATAGATTTTTGAAGAAGTTTATGAAAATGATTGGCATGGAAGTTGTGAATTCAGTAAAAAGAGTTCAGAGTGAATTTACATAGTATTCCCCAAGATATAAAAACTGTGCTAGGCTAGATAGAATTTACATTTCACAGGAACATATGCATTTAAGTGATCAGCAGTATGGTTTCATGCCTGGAAAGAGCACTACAGATGCATTGTTTGCTCTGAGAGTGTTATTGGAGAAATACAGAGAAGGCCAGAAGGAGTTGCATTGTGTCTTTGTAGACTTGGAGAAAGCATATGATAGGGTGTCTAGAGAAGAGTTGTGGTATTGTATGAGGAAGTCAGGAGTGGCAGAGAAGTATGTAAGAGTGGTACAGGATATGTACGAGGGTAGTGTGACAGTGGTGAGGACTGCAGTGGGAGTGACAAATCCATTTAAGGTGGAGGTGGGATTACATCAAGGATCAGCTCGGAGTCCTTTCTTTGCAGTGGTGATGGACAGGTTGACAGATGAGATCAGACAGGAGGCCCCGTGGACTATGATGTTTGCAGATGACATTGTGATCTGTAGTGAGAGTAGGAATCAGGTTGAGGAGACTCTGGAGAGGTGGAGATGTGCTCTAGAGAGCAGAGGAATGAAGGTCAGCAGGGCTAAGACAGAATATATGTGTGTAAATGAGAGGGAGGGTAGAAGAATGGTGAGGATGCAGGGAGTAGAGTTGGTAAAGGTGGACGAGTTTAAGTACTTGGGATCAACAGTTCAGAGTAATGGTGAATGTGGAAGAGAGGTGAAGAAGAGAGTACAGGCAGGGTGGAATGGGTGGAGAAGAGTGTCAGGAGTGATTTGTGACAGACTGGTACCAGTAAGAGTGAAACGGAAGGTCTACAAGAGGGTAGTGAGACCAGCTATGTTATGTGGGTTGGAGACAGTGGCATTGACAAAAAGGCAGGAGTCCGAGCTGGATGTGGCAGAGTTAAAGATGTTAAGATTTGCACTCGGTGTGACTAGGATAGATAGGCTTAGGAATCGGTATATTAGAGGGTCAGCTCATGTTGGACAGTTTGGAGACAAAGCAAGAGAGACTAGATTGTGTTGTTTGGACATGTGCTGAGGAGGTATGATGGGTATGTTGGGAAAAAGAAGAGGAAAAGAGGAAGGCCTAAGATAAGGTTTATGGACATGGTGAGAGTGGACATGCAGGCGGTTGGTGTGACAGAGCAAGATGCAGGAGGATAGGAAGAAATGGAAAGAGATGATCCGCTGTGGCGACCCCTAACGGGAAAAGCCGAAAGATGAGGAACATATGCATTTAATTGAAGCTCTTGATACCTACCCAATAATTGTTTCAGATCCTGCACCAATAATAGCAAAAATAAAACACAGGGTGATGAAATAAAAATGAGACATTGACGTCTTACCACTTATCTGTTGAAAAGAGAGGAATTTAAGAAATGAGTAGTGGAGATTATTCAGGAGCTGTTTGAGAGGATAGAAATTTATTTTGAAAACATAGCTAGGGAGTGAGATAAAATTAAGGTGGAGTTTAAAAATAGGGTGGAAATAAAAGAAAGGGAGCTATGGTTAAGAAGTAACAATTTTGGAGGGACTGAAAGTACTGCAGAATAGGGGGAATTTCACAGAACAAGAGTAGGATTACCTCTAATATGCTGTTAAGCAACTGTTTCTTTATAATAACCCAAGAGTACAAAAACATTTAGCGCAACGACTCAGTCTGTCGCCAAACTTAGGGAGCCTATAACAAAGAAGGTAACGAGATCCTCTAGCGGTATTAGAAACATTTTGGAAATTCTTTGAGAGTCTCTAGAAAGCAGGGAAATATGAAAATCAAGAAAAGGTACAAATGGAAATGTTTAACTAATTAAACATGCCTAGGTTAGAGGTAGAAGAGCCTCAATTACTAACAGGATAGGAGGAGATGAAATAAAAATTGTGATGTATAACCAATCTACAGGAAACCCCTAGGAATGGATGGTATTCCTGTGGAAGTTTGGAAGCTAGGAGGAAAAAAAAACTGAAAGATCTTGAAGGTTTTGTTTAACAGTATCTTAAAAGGAGAAGTACCACCATCTTGGAAGAAAGCAGTGGTAGCTGTAATACCTAAAGAGGGTAAAGATCCATCAGATCCAACTTCATAAAGGCCCATTTCAGTACTAAACCATGAAGTGTTCATGTCTATAATGGCTAAAAAATGGCAAAAGTTATGCCAGAACTGATAGATATGGATCAGTGTGGTTTTGTGGAAGGGAGGCAAACATTTGACAGCATTAACAAAACATTTGATGATCCAGAGGGAAGCTGAATGTAAGAAAATACCATTGTTGCTGGTGGACCTTGATGTTGAGAGAGTAAGCTGAGACTTTTATGAGCAGGGCAATGGAAGCATTTGCATTTCCTGAAAAAAAATTATAAGGTTGATTAAGAGAATATATGCGGGATTGGAGGCGAAGTGGGTGGGGTCCTCTCTGATAATTTCTGCTTGAGCAGAGGAACCAGCCAGGAGTGTCCTGTTTCCCCTTTATTTGCATTATGTTTGGAATATATATTCCAAAGCAGCAGCACCTACTCCCCCATTCTCTATTTCTGCATCAGATAATACCCCTATCTCCCCCGTCACACAAACCAAATTACTAGGGGTCATTATTGACAGTAATATGAAATGTGACAAATGCATAGCTCATACAATAACCAAAATCAACAAAAAACTAGGTACTCTTTACAGATGTAAAAACTTCCTAACCAGCAACAGTAAAGTTACCCTAGCTCATACCCATCTTCTCTCTACCTTACTGTATGCTTCTCCTGTCCTAATTAATCTAAACAAGAGCGATTTTAAACAAGCTATTAGTATGCTACAACAAAATAGCAAAATTTGCCACAAACTCCTACCGCACACACCACTGTCAGGCCCTAAAACAGCTTTCCTGGCTGGAACTCCCTAACACTCTAGCTCTAAGTCAACTTCTTCTAGCTCATCAAATACTGTACCAACCTGACAAAACTCCAGCCTTACAAGACCTGATCATCCTCTACTCCAATAACCATGAACTTAGATCCACTAACAAGGCATTAATCGCAGTCTCCAAAAGCCATTACAGCTGTGGTGACTCCCTGTATTCTAGCAACATTGCCAAGACTTGGAACTCCCTACCACTACAAATCAGGGTAAAACCTAACAAAACCATCTTCAAAAAACAGCTCATTTCCCACCTAAACAACTCAACTTCTGGACATGCAACTGCCCAGCACCTGGCTGACATATTCTAACTCCTTTCCCGTACCCACTATCCAACCTCCTCTTTAAAACTCCCAGATATGCAGTATGTATTATCACAAGTTACTTACCAACTCACTGCCGCCTACTCCCCACTGTCCCATCTATACCCATTAACTCTCCCGTAGACTAAATTGAAAAGCTTTCCCTTAAAATGTCAGTAGACCTCATGTGAACTTGTCTATATTCTCTTCCTTTTTTAGTTTTCCTTTCCTCTGTTATCTTTAGTACATCTTCAAGATTATCTCTACTAAATTTGCTGTATGAACCACCATCATATGTTACTACCTGCTTTACTTTTAATTGTATGTCTAAATCTCTCTGCTTGTGTAAATATCTTATGCAATCATATGTTCTCTGCTATATTTTTATAAGTGAATGTGTAAACAACAATGCTCATGTAAATGTCTTATGTATAGTGTGTTAGCAATTGTTCTGGAGCTTTTCTCCCTGGACCACCACTGAAAACTGATAGCTCTGTCCAGTCAGACCTCCCCAGTAAACAAATGTATAATAATAAATAAATAATAATGTTTAGAACCATTGGCAAAGAAAATAAGGGGCTCAGAAATTCAAGGATCTAATTGGTATGGTGGTAAAAGCTGGCTTTATTTGCAGATGATATTATTTTGTACCGGACGCAACCAGAAAGACATTACAGTGTTGTGTAACATTTTGAGTCAGTTTCAGATCTTTTTGGGATACAAAATTAATGAAGCTAAAACAAAGGCAGTAGCAGTAAATTATGTACCCACACATGAACTTGTTCAGGAATACCCATATTTAGGGGGACATGATAAAATGAAATATTTATATGGATTAAAAATTATTCTAGTGTGGCAGGGATATCTGGGAAGTGAATAAACAAAAGGTAATACAAAATTGAGAAAATGGAAGCTTTCTCTTATGGATATGGATAGTAAGATACAAGCAGTTAAAATGTTTTTAGTTCCTTTAGTCTTGTACACAGGGCTGGCATATTTTATAAACCAGAGGAGAAGTTGTGGGTAGCAATTACTAAAGAGCTGGAGGAATTTATTTGGGAGGGGAAGACTGCAAGAGGTAAGTGGGATAAGCTGATTCTTTCAGTAGAACAGGGTGGATTATGATTACCCAGTTTGAAGGAGTATTTAAGAGCTACATAGTCAGGACTCCTATACATAGCACAAGTTGAAAACTGTAATTCAAAGTGGAAAGGGATGATGAAAGGCAGGAAAGCTCCAGAAACAAGGAGAGGCTGTGATTTTTGGATCCAGGCTTTTAAGGAGAATAGCAATAATCATGCAGAATATTATATCCATAAAGTAGCAGAAAGTGTTCTAAGAACTAAACCAACACGGGAGTGGAGAAGGGAGATTCTGCCTATAGGGATTACTACAATTGACAACAGGCAAGAGGGGGCTGGAATTTAGTGGAGAAATCTGGCAAAGGAAGCAAGGTATTTGGGAGCAAAGAACTAGAGAGGGAAACAGGATAGAATGGGAAGATGCCAAGAATGTATTTGGACTGCAGGTTAGAGATGGTCTTCCCTATCGAGGATTGATATTGGAGTATAGGCAAAGAGAAAGAAATGGGGGGGGGGCTTAAACGAGAGACCAGGACTGGCAGAGTTTTTAATAGAATATAGAACAGAAGCTGCCATTAAAAAGGAGTAATTAGTAGAGCATATACAATATTGCACGATAACTAGAAGAATCAATTGGAGGAGGTTTAGAATGGATTGGGAAGAGATTGGATAAGCAATTCACAAAGAAACAATGGGAAGATATATGCATGTCTCCCAAATATGCAACAAAATCTAGAAAATTTAGGAATTTTGTCTGAAAATGTTTACATATATATATATTTATACCCAAAGTAGACTCCAGAGAATTTTTCCTCAGGCAGACAGTAAATGTTGGAGGTGTGAAGGGGAAGAAAGAGTTAATTGGGAACATAATTTTTGGGAGTGCAGTGAGTTGGAGGAATTTAAGTATTCTCTGTGGGATGCACAGTTGAAGATGCTGGGTAGGCAGATTGGCCTGACGAGGTAGATGATTTTTCTGAGCTATGATACAGAATCAGAAGTGCATAGTACATTGTAAAGTATTGCTGTGTCTAATAATGGTGGCTGCCAAAAAAGCAATTACTAGAAAATGGAAATCAAAATCTAAACCAACTATAATGGAAGTAGTGTGTATAGTAATAGAGATAAAACTGGAATTGATCTTTAGAAAAGGGTAGAAGCAAATTACATAGGAAAATATGGGATTTGTGGGAACAGTACATACAAGGGAGGAATGAGGCTTACAAGGCGGGAGGAATGAGGCTTACAAGGCGGCAGGATTTAAATGAGCTATGTAATGTTTGAGTGAGAAAAACTGGGTAGATTATAAGTGATGTATAATGTCTGCAACTGAGTGTGTGTCAGTATGGTTTGTGATGTAAAATGTTTGTGACTAGGATTGTGTTAGTGAAGTTTATTTTCATTTATATAAATGTATTCTTGCCCATGTAGTAAGTGATGGTTTAATGAAGATGTTTCTTGATAAAAAAAAAATGAATAATTTATGTAATATTGCTTAGTTTATATGATTCATAACGATGCATGTGAAGTATAGTGTTTGTTAATAGTGTTTGTTAATATTGTTTTATTACTTTTATATGAATGTAAATTTGCCTGTGTCACAAGTGATGATTCAGTAAAGGTGTTTGGGAAAAAAAAAAGGAATTTCATGAGTTATCATATGTTTTGGTATTGCCATCAAAGAAACATGTGAAGAACTAAAAGAAATGCAAACTATAGTAGGATCTTGGAAGATTTTTCCAGGTTGATAGACTAATCTGTTCCAGGACTCTATCTTCTAAAGACATTCTTCAGATAATTAAAAAAACTATCGCCCTTCTTTCAGAAAGGTATCATCTCAATAAGTTTAATAAAATGATAAGTTTATTACGGTATGCAAAAAAGTTGTGAATTGCTCTTTTTTGTATTAGAACTTGGGGAAAAGGGTGATATAAAATTCAGACTTGGAGATTTTAGCTGCTTTAAGCAAAATAAATTGGATTGATAGTTATTCTGTTAATTGGAAAAGTACACATACACAAGTTTCCAATGACAAAGCGGTGATTTCACACAAACATTCTGAATTATTTATGGTTAACGTTATGTAATTATTTTTAATACTCTACTGCTACTCAGTCTAAATATGCTAACTCTGTTCTATACAATTTAATCAGGTTATCCTGCATCAGCTTGATTTGAAAACATGATGATCCTTTTTTTCTTCTAAGGGCTTACTAGAAGGAACACGTAGACAAAAAATATTCATTGCAAAGAGAAAATTTTATTGGATGGTGTGTTTTAATAATACTGTATTAAAAACAACCAAAATAATAATAGAGTTTAATCTTGATTTAGAATACTTGTTAGTAACACAAGGAAACAATCTACTGGTTCATTCATTCTATCTTCTTTTAGCTGCAAAAAAACAAAAAGATTTTTAAGCAGCCTTTGCCACCACAGCAGCCTGATAAAATGCCTCATCCATAGGGTAAGTGCCTCTGATGTGTGGCCAAAGCTCGCTCCTCAGACCACTCATCTTTTTCCTTGGGTTCCACTGCTGTAGTTCCTACAACTGTCAAGGACTGGGGGTTAGACACATCTTCTGTGGCTGCGGTGTGCCCTTGGTGAGCAGGGGAGGCCACAATTGACAGTCTTGGGAGAAGGGGCAGGGCATCCTTCTCTACTTGGGCAGAAAGCTGTGCCCATCCTTAGTGTGTTTACTGCTGGCTACTCTGGGTCTGTTTCTTCAGGAATTCCTGTTAAGAAAAAAAAATGAACATGTCTTCTGTTTCAGTGACAACCAGACAGGAGTAATTTATTGGGCTTAGCTCATGATTTAATGCAGGCTTGTGACTGTGTTCTTGTATGGCTGCTTGTGGCAAACAAAAAAAAAGGATTCTTCATTTGCTTTAGAGATTTAAGAAGATGAACATCAGTGAGTGTGAAGAAACAGATGGTCTCCACAGACTTTTGGCTCAGATTGTGTGTGGTTTTGGCCAGTCCCTTAGACACTGTTTTTCCACTGAAACAGAATCCTTCAGTCAGTCTTTCAAAAAATATTATGATTTGTTAAGATAATTGGAATTTCCAGAAACTATTCCTTTCCTCCTGTCCTCTCTTTAGAGGATATTTTTGTCACAGCCTCTACTTTCTGTGATAGTCAGCCTGCTGCCCCTAAAAAGGAAGGTAGATTATATAAAGTTCCTCAATATTTTAAGTTTTATGCACTCTTCCCAGATATAACCCAGCAGCTGTTATTGTAGTAAACTAAACTGCTGCTGAACATTTGGTTAGTACTACTGTCTCTTTCTGAAAGTATGGAAAGGATGTTGATAAATCTCAGGGGAAAGTGTATTCTTCTGCAACATTTGTTTTTAGAATTCTCAACAGCCAAGCTTCTATGCTGAAGTTTATACTTTCCATTTGCAAGAATGAGACCTATTTTGGCTTTTTGCTGCCTCTTACAAGGAGAAATCTACTTTGTGTAACTTACTCTGTTTTTCAATTGACTTTACAGTGATATGTGGGTGCACCTCTGCTGATTGATACTAGAACAGTTATGGTGAGGTTTACCTGGCTGAATTCTTTGGTGTTCTTCTGTAGAGGTCATTAAAAATCGTGATGAGAGGAAGGAAGCTAATTCAAAGGATCTTTCAGCCCTTCATGTTTTCTAAGGGGTTCACTGCTTCCTCTTCAACTTTCTGTTAAACAAAAAAAAAAAATCGTCTCTAATCATTAATCAGCTGGTAAATGTTTAAAAAGCAGTGGCAGGGACATTCCAAAAGGAAAGCTGGATTCCAAAAGAATAACGGACATTCTAATAAGCCTGAATAACTATGAGAGACTTCTCTCCTCACTACAACTCTAGCAGTACTTTAATGCTTCCAGAAAGTCTGAACATCTATTTATCTCTTTGGCAACAGATTGTTTCAGACATATGGGTTCTGAAAGTTATCAGTTGAGGATACAGGTTGTAGTTGGAGTCTCTTTCCTTTCCAGGGGGATTCCTCATCTGCCAGACCAAACTCTTTTCCCTCCTGTCATCTACTATATGCTAGGTCAGGGTACTCTATGGGTGTTTACAGAGTGTCTTACTCCTATGATGGCCTCCTGCAGACTGCACAGTATTTGCACTTTTTATTTAGATGACCTTCTTATTTTTGATGACTCTCTTTCAGTGTCATGCATCTTTCACTTGGGTAAGGGATCTTCTACATGGGCTGGGATTCTAGAAGATCATTCAGAAGTGTTTTCAGAGTACTTCTTACAAGATTGTTTTCCTGTGGTATCTGCTGGATCTGTATTTAAATATATTCCTGAGGGTTTCCACTCGTATGCCTGTCTCAGCAAGGGATTTCAGCAGAACTGTGGGTCTCATGGCATCTATGATACTGATGATACCTCTTGTAAGACTCCATGGCATCTGATACTGATGATACCTCTTGTAAGACTCCATGGCATCTATGATACTGATAATACCTCTTGTAAGACTCCATGTGAGAAAGATGCAGTGGTACCTGAAGTCTTTATGGTCCCATCATAGACATCTCTTGACTTTTCAGATTCCAGTTTTGGGGGTCTGTGAAAAAAGATTATGTGGTGGAGGCACCAAGTTTCTCAGAATACAGGGCTCACATTCTCCCCTTCTGCTCCAAGCACAGTCTGTCACAACAGACTCCTCAAATTTTGTTTGGGAGCATGTTAATGGCAATACAAGTGCTGGGTCTTTGGAGCAAAAAAGATAGACGAAAACATACACAAGACATGTTATCTCTCATGACTGCTCAGCACTGTGGTCCCTGAGTATGTTCATAGCCTAGTATCTACCTATGAACCTATCTGCCCTAAAGCATTTATAAGCTTAGCCAGAGTGTATTTGGCTTCTGCCTCCCTATTAGATTAGCCTACTGTGCCTCTGTAAAGTAGGTCACAGAAGGTACCCTTTTAAGATTAGTTTACTGTGCCTCTGTCTAGCAGGGACACAGAAGAGATCCCAGGGGTGAATTTGTGATTTCCCATCCACGCGTCCAGATTTCGCTTGAAGAGGGTCAGCGAGGGGCTATGTCTAACATGAATTGGGATTCTATTCCAGAGTGAGGGGAGCCTCTGGGAAATGAATCTGTCCCTCCAGCATGTCCTATTTATTTTTGTGCTGAGGTTAGGTCCCTGGAGTGTGTAGCTCTAAGGGACTTGGATTTTTTGAGGTGGAGCATGTCCATTAATTCTGGGTTTGACATGGCTTTGTACGTCAGGCATAGATCACCTCTGAGTAGGCGGTAAGCAACTGAGTAGAGCTGGAGTTTCTTTAGTCGAGCTGCATAGGACATCTGTTTGTAGCCCATGATCCTCTTGGTGAGGTACTTTTGGGGTCTCTCCAGTTGCTGCAGGTGTCGGGTAAGGTACATCCCAAAAGGGGCATTGTATTCAATTATGGGCCTGATGAGTGACGAGTAGAGGGGCACAATGACCTCTCTTGATCTAGATGCGAACCCTTTCGTGATAAGGTGGGCTATATAGAACGTCTTTCTAACCACTTTGGCAACGTGATTATCAAAGGGAGAGATTGCTGTCTACATTGGTCCCCAAATCTCTAATTACTTCTTCCGTACTTGTACAATCCAGCTTGTTTGCCACACAATTCTGCTCTGACAGTATGCAGCACCCATTTAGGGCTACTGTTCTTTAGTAGGCTGGATTTACCTGCACTAGAACAGCAGTGTTTAATACTGTCCTACGTTTCTTTAGAGACAACACTGTAATGACTTGCATGAACAAGCAAAGGGAAACCAGATCTTTCCCTCTGTGCAGACTAGCCATGCTAGCATGGGATACAAGTTTTCAGAACAATCTAATGCCAGAAGCAGCTTGCATACTGTCAGAGCAGAATTGTGTGGCAAACAAGCTGGATTGTACAAGGACAGGCCCTCACAAATAGAAACTAAATCAAAAGGATCTTCCAAGATGTAATCCGTCTGTGGGGTAATACTTCTAGTAGATCTTTTTGCCTGTGCTCTAAAAAAAAAAAAACATCATTTGGCAGAATTCTTCTCCAGTACTCTATGCAAGAAGACCTAGAAGACTACGTCTTTCCTTTTCTTATCCTTGGAAAATAATGTTTGTGTGTTTTTCTACCTTTTCATTACTATCCTGAGTAATTTCAAAGATTCAGAAGAACTCTCTAAAAGATTACTGTGGTGAATGCCTTCTGGCCCAGGCAGTAGTGGTTATCTCTTCTTCTTGAAATGGCCATGGGCAATTGCCACAAGCTTCCTCATAGGCTGGATTTACCTGCACTAGAACAGCAGTGTTTAATGCCATGAGACTCCAAACAACTGCAACTGACTGCCTGGATGATGGATGTTTAGTACCATTTTAGGAATCTTTTTTTTCTGAGGATGTGCAGCAGGTAGAAGTGGAAGCAAGAAAATGTGCTGCTGGAAAAAAAATTTTCTAGTTGGTGCCAAGAAACAAACCAGCACCCATTTAGGGCTACTATTCTTTAGTTGTACATTACTTCTGTGAGTTAGTATCCTGTGGTCCTTCTTCCTCATCAATCAAGGTTCATTTGTGAGCCTTTTCAGTATGTCTTCCCATGGATGGCAACCATTTAAAATGTCATAATATGGAGACTGGCCAAAGAAGTCCAGTATAGCCATTTCTCTTTATTTCCATTTTCTTCAAGGTATGGGAATCTTGGAGTTAGTGCATATAAGTTGGGGTGGTGTCAGTCCCCGCATTGGGGATGCATTGGAATTTGCTTCCTGGAAAAATCAAGTTTAAATGAAGCGTGATGTTAGAAATTCACTCTACTGCATTTTTGCTCCTTTTTATTTATTTTTTTTTAGTGGTGTCAGTACTCAGCATTACGAGTGCTAACATTTTAAACAGGAAGTCCCATGCATTCCTTACTGTTTCAATGCGGTCTCATTTGAAATTGATTTTGAAAGGAGAGTTTACAAAGCCTTCTAGAAAATAGGTGGCTCCTCCTTCTGATCTCAATTTTGTATTAGAAAAAGTGAATCTTGCTGCATTTGAACCTATTCATCAGGCTGACATGAGGTTCTTGACATGAAAAACGCTTTCTTGTTATTCTGACTCCCCAACAATTCATATCATTTTTATTCAACAACAGTCATATAATGACCCCATACTTTCTCACCCAGCACACTTTCCCACCTCAAAGGCATCCATGTTCAGAATAGAAAACTGATATTTGATTGTAAGGAAAAGAAAGAAACAAGGATTATAGTAATGTATTTCAACTTCTTGTTGTTTTGCTCTAAGGTAAAATGTTTGTCATATACTTGGGTTAAAATACTCTGCACAGAAGATCAGAGCTTTTCATTCTAACTCAACCCCAAACTAAACTATCTCGGTGATTGTTTTGCATGAATCCTATACTTTCCTTTTATCCACAGACTGCTTCCCCTTAAAAAAAAATCATGGTAATTTCTGGCAATCATCTCTTATGGGTGATTGTCACAAGTGGTAAAATAACAGCCACAAGTATGCATTTCCACTTGCTGCTATATGATGTTCCACCCCCATGTCAGTCACCATAAAAAAAATTTTAAAGAAAAATAAATACTGTAGTATAATGCTGTGGGCAGTGTAGATTGTTGCCACTGCACAGCTTTTTGATCTTGTGGCAGAAAAAAAATGAAAGACTAAACAGTGTTGCTGTAGAATATTGGGACTGAAGTACATTTGCATAGCTCTCCAAATGTTACACTGTTTCCTCTAGAGCCTTATGGGAGTTTTGGTTAATTCCATTTGTAAGGGGCCCTTACCCCCTTCACTTTACTTTGAAAACAAGTAGTCTGGAAGGGATCCTCTTAAAATGGAACTAACAAAATGAATGCACTACCTCGGATGGCAGTAGAGTAATAAGTACAGGCAGTACTAAACTTCATGTAATATCACTTGGTACCCTGGGCCTGCAGTTATTTCAAGGTACTATGTCCTAAATAATTGCCAAACAATCACAATAATGTAATTCATCGTGATGCATAGTAATAATTTTCCTATGATCAGTCTGCCCTTTGCTTTCATCCGCCTGTTACCCATCCAACCCCAAAGAGCCACTTCTGGTGATCATCTTTGATTGGCAAAAGTGGTAAAGAAAAACACAGCCTTATGGGTCTGACTTCTACTGCTACTGCAGGGTATCCACCATGCTGATTGCAGTGAAAGTAATTGAAATGAAAAAAATGACTTCTTATATGGGTAGTGTCTAATGTGCTGTTACTGCTGACTAACCATAGCTCTAGACCTCTTAGTTCAAGATTGAGAAAAAGGCTCAAAATTAGGGACAGATTATACATATTGCTCTTTTATATAATTAGAATGTTGGTAGCACAAGTTTTGCATTTAACTTGCATTTTCTGAACTTTAAATGCATGTCATTATTTAATGACTATAGTCCTTGAGCACTAATCAGAAAACCACACATTTTGCAAGAACCAGACCAAAAACAGAGATGAAATCAGTGACAGTTGAAAGCTATGCTAGAGAGAATTTGGCAAATAAAGAAGCTGTACATTGTTCTTGGTATAAGATGGATAAGAGTTGTAGATAGACTGTTGCCAGAAATTCCCATTTTTATTCATCTTGTTCCAATCCCTGCCTTCACATTTTTTTTAAACCATGCATCACTTTGCTCTCTAGTGAGCAATGCTGCTTCTAAACAAAATACATTCTATATAACCTCTGCTGCTTTAAGGTAAAATGTTTGTCATGTACTTGGGTTAAAAATACTCTGCACAGAAGATCAGAACTTTTCCTTCTAACTCAAGTGCAAAAAGACTGAGTGCCAGGACAAACTGTCATACCACACCCTCCCCACACAGCTCCAGACAATTTGGAGGATCACCAGTTCACCTGCACAATCTCTTTGATGACCCTACTGCTAATCCACATGGAACATTTTCAGACTTAACCTAGGAGTACTGTCTGGTTAAGTGACTTGCTTAGAAGTTGCACAGTAAGGTAAATGGAGGTTGAGGAAATCAAACCCTGCACCACTGGAAGCAGTTCATTAATGGCTCATAGCCTTTAGACCTCTGCACCAACTGCCAGACTAAGTGAATTAATTAAATAAATGAATTAAGCCAGGGTCTGGTGCATTTTAGATTTTTTCCCAACTTTTTGATGATATAATAGCCTGAAGAAAAAGTATAGCAAAGAAAATAGTCACTGTTGCTCTTCAACTTAACTTTTTACTGCATCCTTTCAACATACCATAACTGGCCAAGAGTGCACTATAATAATTGTAGAATAAATAATCATATTACGCTGATGTTTTGGTACCTGCTTGGCCCCCAGAAGCCATCAGGTTATAGATAGTCTAAGGTGCATTTTAGAATCCCCAACAACTTTGTGATCCAGGGAAAGCCTGAATAAACACAATGAGTAAGGAAATAAATTTAGTCTTTTTTTCTTTCAATGAAAAGCTAAGATCTGCCTGGCAGAATAGCCATTTATAATAAACTGGGGAAGACCATTGCTTACAAGGATGCATAAGTCGTATTTGGAAATAGTGCCCCCCCCCCCCAAAAAAAAAAAGATGGTTACCTTCTTTGTACCCTATATTATTGGGATGAAAATACAAATTTGTCATAGTTGTATATTTCTTTGCATTCTGCTTACATAGTAAACAGCAAAATCTTCACTTTGGCACAAACTAGAAATAAATAAAAAAAAGACTCTTCCCAAAAGGTTTCCTTGCAAAATGCATCCATTAATATTACTAGGGTGGATTATTGCAAATTAATCCAGGACCTACATTCACCACTATTATAGCATGCAGAGACTAAAAATAACCTGATGGACAAAATACATTTTGAAAACAAAGGAAGTAAGCGTTGCTTTTTAAATCACACTGTTGAATTTTACGATGCAACTTAAAACAAGTGCTTTGTTCATACCTCTCACGTCTACATTTTCACAGATTTTTGCCTCCTATTTCAGTCTGTTCCTCACAAACTTAGCGTTTTTTCTATCAAGTCACTGAGGATTGATGTCACTAAATAATGACATATTTGAGCTTCAGCCCTCATATCCTTCAGAAAATGCATACCAACACAAATCCAGTTATTCTAACAACTTTCTAAGTTTATAAGCGCAATATTTAAAATCTGTCCCTATTTTGGGGATTTGTGCTCCTCGTTATTTTAGGCTTTCTTCAGATTTCTTCTTCTAAGAGGTTAAGAGGTATGGCTTTGATCTAGCTTTTTTTTTTTTTTTATCCTGAACTCGACAGGCTTCAAAGCTTTATCTCTATAATGCATTTTACAAACTTTAATTGCAACTTATGAACACAGGAGGGCACCGGAATGCATGTTTTTCATAAGTGCTACAAAAAGGGGAAAAAGCAAATACTTGTCAAGGACTCAATGTGACACTGGGAGTGGACTGTGGAGAGACTATGGTATTAGAGCTTAATCATTTTATTTACCAGATGTAGCCCATCAGAAGCAGCTTGTATTATTCTGAAATAATTTGGAGAATTAAACATATATAAAGGCAACAAAAATATTCTGAACAAAAACCACCGTGAAAAACTTTTCAAAAGCAAACTTCACGTTACTTAAGACCGAGGTGGAAAGTTTTAAAGCCCCCATGCTGAAGGATAACACTGTCAGAGCTGCAAAATCCTTCTCTAATGCATTCTACGGGCACCTACAAGAATGCATGGATCATGCCATCCCAAGCAAAACAAAGACTCACTCCTCCAAGAAAAGGAAACCAGTCTGGTGGACTCCTGCCATAAACAAGCTACACAATAAAAGGAGGAAACTAGTACAGAAAAGAGTAAAATCCCAAGAAGGGAAGACATCCCTGATCAGTATCAGCAAGAAACTACGATCCCTCATAAAATCAACCAAGGCGAGCTTTGAAAGAAAAATTGCCAAGGACTCCAAAGATAACCACAAGGCATTCTTTAGCTATGTCAAGAATCTAAGTAACAATGCTCAGATCTGCTCGGAGTTAGTGCAGAATGGCATAAAATACACTGAACCGACAGATATCGCCAATATCCTGGCAGACAAGTTCAACGCAAACTTCACCCCCAAGAGGGCCCATAACCATACCAGAAGAATGTAGAGTCCCTGAAATCACAGACACTCATGTTAAAACAGCCCTCTCCAAAGCCAAAAACACAGCATCAATGGGTCCGGACGGTGTCCCAGGCTGCGTCCTACACAAGCTCAAAGACGAACTAACCCCTCACCTAAACACACTGTTCAAACTTAGCCTCTCCACAGGCTACATACCCATAGAGTGGCGCACAGCAGCGGTTATTCCGCTTCACAAAGGTGGAGCCACAAAAGACCCCAGGAACTATCGCCCTATAAGCCTGACTAGCTTGGTCTGCAAGGCTATGGAGCGCATCATCATGGAACTCATTAACAGAGACATTGGGAGCCTCCAAACACTGGACCCTACCCAGTTCGGCTTTGTTAAGGGCAGATCATGCCTCCTAAACCTGGTGGACGACTTTGAGACAATTACCAAGGCTATAGATGAGAGAAAAGTGGTACACACAGCCTACATAGACCTCGCAAAGGCCTTCGATACCATTCCCCATTCTGGTATTATAGACAAGCTCACCAGCCTGAACATAAATCCCTACGTCACAAGATGGGTTGCCAACTGGCTCATGGACAGAACCCACATGGTGAGAGTTGTGGGAGCTAGGTCAGACTCTAAATCGGTTACAAGTGGAGTTCCCCAGGGCTCAGTCCTAGGACCACTCCTGTTCGGCATATACTTCTCAGAGGTACAGGCAAGCACGGGAGGACTATGGCTGACCAGGTTTGCAGACGACTGCAAACTAGGGGCTATAATTGACTCTCCGGCTGACACAGACATCCTCCAAAAGGGTCTCACGGAGACTGATACCTGGTGTCAAAATCATGGCCTCAAGCTAAATGTCAAAAAGTGCATAGTCATCCCCTTTGGAAAAAACAAAATACCCACCAACTACTACATAGGTGGTAGTCCCCTAAATACGGAAGACGTGATAAGGGATCTGGGGACCCAAGTAGACAGTAATCTCACCTTTGATCATCACATTGCCAAAGTGGTTAGAAAATCCTTCTACGTGGCCCACCTAATCACAAAAGGGTTCGCATCCAGATCAAAAGAGGTCATTGTGCCCCTCTACTCATCACTCATCAGACCCATCATAGAATACAACGCCCCATTTGTGATGTACCTTACAAGACACCTGCAACAGCTGGAAAGACCTCAGAAGTACCTCACCAAGAGGATCACTGGCCTCAAACAGATGCCCTATGCAGCTCGACTGAAGAAATTACAGCTATACTCGGTTGCATACCTCCTACTCAGAGGTGATCTCTGCCTGACATACAAGGCCATGTCCAACCCAGAGACTTCCCATGCTTTGGAACAAGATCCCAATCTACATTAGGCAGAGCACCTCGCTAACACTCTTCAAAAGAAATCTTGACGAGTGGATGGGAAACAGAAAGTTTATCTCGTGGATCAATTCAGAGGCCCTGCTGGACAGAGCCACAGGGAACTAATCTAAGGGGGTGGCGAAAGCCAACACATTCTGACTAGGCTTATAAATACCTTCGGGCAGATAGCCTAGTACCTACCTATGAACACAGTCATATTCATAATTCAACTCCCATGTAGTTCAGGATTCCCCCAGAAGCAGTGCAGTTTATTTAGGACCACGAAGCCAAGGGTAATGCTACGTACAGGTAAATTCTTAATATCATATGGGTAGAATGGTGATTATTATTACAAGAGACATGTCAAAATAACTTTTTAACAAGCCTGTTAATTGTGTACAGGGACAAAACAGGCTTCTCCATTTCCATTTAGATGTTCTTTGCAGTGTATTGTATTTGTGCTTCTTTGCACACAAGACTACAGTTATTCAAGCACAGTGAGGCAAGGGTGGCAGAGGCATAGGATGAGCCAAACAGAATCTTTCACCCTACCCTCAACACCAGCTTTGCTATATATAAAAACAAACAAAACAAAAGCTTGCGCAGTTTATTAGTATGCACTCTCATTTTTAGTGACTACATAGTACTACCGCCAGCCTTAAGCTATTTGGCCAGAGGTCCTTTACTTTTTTTTTTTTTTTTTCTTCTTCTTCCCATTACTGGGAAGAAAAGAAGTGTTCCATAAAACAACTGCCACACTTAGTTTCTTGGCTTTCAGCTCAATCCCAGCCAACAAAATTTAGATAACCAATTAGAGCTTTAAAACTTCAAAAGGCTCTGAAATTCGTTTTCTAGATCACAGCAGATGGGACTGAGATGAAAGCAAAGAAACGTTAAAAATGCAAGGGTAATACCTGTAACAATAGCAAACACCTGTGGGAGAATGTTGGTGCCATTATGCTACCTTGGTGGTGCATCTACCAGTTTGTGGTAGGCAAGTATTGTTTTAATGCTGTTAGGTAATGAACTGTGTATTACTAACTTCCTGCTGCGCTGATATTGAGCATTTTTCACCTCTTCTTTGCCAGCATCTCAACTATACTTGATTTTGTATCATATTTTTGTCAGTGCTTCAAAAAAACTTTGATTTTCTGGCAAGTCACTTGAGGATTAAGGTCTTGCATTAGTGACGTGTCACACAATATTCAGAAACTGCTTGTTGAAGAAAAACTTAATGCAACATGTTTATAAAAAATACATAGTAACAATTTGAAATTACTCCTGCCTTTGAAGCTTTGTTTCCCCTTGCCTTTAATTTTGTCTAGAGTTTTTCAGCAAATACGTTGAGTTATGAATCCTTGTAAAAATGTGTGGTTTTCTGGTAAGTTGCTACAGGTTGTAGTCACTCAATGACAACACAGAGATCCAGAATTTATAACTAACCGCAGTTTGCTCACTGTTCTGGTTTTGAAGGACTAACACAATTTGTGCTAAGCAATCTGGAATACTTTTACTGTGTGCCAACTGTGCAGAGCAGTGTTATAATAAATAAATGCTGCCCATATAATGTCACAATCAGATGTCTGAAGTGCATGCAGACGTGGCACTGACTGCTGGGTAGGATGGAACTGCCTGTGGATGAAAGTAAGGGATCCTCTTGTTGTCTATGCAGTTTAACCATCACTGATCCGACTTTGTAAGCCTAGTATCCATTTATGTGAAGTGAGCTTGAATACTTTGTCACCATTTATTTATTTTACAACCATCATACCGGAGATGCACGCAGTAAAGTGAATGCAAATAATGGTTACAGAGGCCAAATGGGGATACAACTGACCTACTTGTAGCATTGTGTAATCATTATTGAATAGCTGCCACTGATCTAGTAAGGCCGGAGCAGTGCCAGACAGCATACTGTCTTTGTTAAATCAGTGTTTAAAACTAGTATTGCTATAGTTTATGCTTGTGTGTGTGTGCGTGTGCATGTGTACACATGCGTGCTTCTGCATCTTATGATACACCTGTCTTGTCAGAGGCAGTTGCAGTATGTACATATGTGCATGAAAAGTCACTCCAGGGGGGTTGGGGGAGGCAGAGTTAACTGACTTTACATATGGTGATACGAGTGAAGTCACTAGCTCCATCCACTTAGGGCAAATCAGAAAGAAATTCTTCTGGCATGCAGGACCATCTTATGAGACCCTGCAGACTGTTCTGCTGTACTTCCCCTTTACAATCAAATACCAGTCCAGTCTTACTCCAGTGGATAGTACAGAGGATGCTTCAGGTAAAATGGTGTAATCTGGCCAGATGACAGATGGCTAGGGATCCATGCAAAGTTTGTGTGTGTAAGGGGTTAAAGTATCAGTGCATTTTGTGATACGTTTGGCTTTCAGAGGTAGTAGTAATATCAGAATCCATATAGTCTCTCAAAAAATGAGGTAGAAATGCATTACAGAGCCTGGCAGCCCCCACTTCTCAAGACGTATTAGGGGATTTTGCACATATCAGTAGTAGCCTCAGCCCTTGTCCTCCTCGTGTCTGTGTGTGCATAAGGTCACTAACTGATGTGTGGCTTGGGCCTGTACGGTCATTACCACTATACTTTTCCTCACAATCAAACCTCAGAGGTGTGCACATAGAATGTCATTACAGCTTGTGTTGAGAGTGGAGACAATGCAGTCATAATTTCTTTAACCTTCCTCACCAGACCAAACTGTCCTATTCTGAAGGAGTGTTCCTATTTTCAGGCCTGATTTAGGATGTCCCTATTTTAGAGGTATATTCCAATTTTTAGGCTCGATTTACCTCTTCCCACAATTTTCTAAATCCCCCTCATCATGTCATTTTTAAAGCAGTGTAGTACATTGAAAACCAGACTACTTGATGAACATACTAGTGGCAACAACAAAGAGGACACGCATCTTAAAATAGTCTTCCTCTGAAGCAAAAATAATCTTGTGTGGTAGAATTTTGTGATACAGTTCATTAACATTACAGTCTCTCTGATAATGTGCTTACATTTTTCAATCATTTTGTCACGCGCTCTCTCTCTGTTAATCATGTGTTTCAAAGTAGTAACCCACATTCTTACTGGAAGCAGTTAGAAGTGCTATTTAGTATTCAAATGTTATGATAATTAGATGTCTAGATAGTCTCTGGGTATTCTTATTTTTCAAGGAAGTGCTTTTCAATGGATTTTGCTGCCATTTTCACTGCCTGCAGGTTGAAAGGTGTGTTCCTCACAAACTTCAGATGTGCACAGAAGGTCACAATAGCTTGTCTAGGGGAAGTGTAGGAGTATCAAAAACTGCAATACTTAATGCCTGCTGCGATCTTTGCCTCATGGTCAAATGTTTAGCTGCATATACAGGTGGCATGACAATCATCTGGAATGAGGGTAAGAAGGCATGTTGTTTATATACATTTGACAGTAACAGGTTGAAATGTATTACTGTGTTCTTTCAGTTTCATCAACATGTTGGAGGGATAGGTTCCTGACCCAGAGACTCCCTAGACTCCGGAATAGACTCCCCCATACACGTCAAGCAGAGTGCCTCTTTGGCCCTCTTCAAAAGGAACCTTGATGATTGGATGGGAAATAGGAAATTCACCCCGGGGATTACGTCAGTCACCCTGCTAGACAGGGCTAGACAGGGGTCCAGGGAAGTAAATACTGTGGGAAGAAATAGCCAGAGAATTGATATGGCTAGGTTTGTATAGGCCCTAGGGCCGATAGCCTAGTACCAACCTATGAACCTCAGTCTAACAGGAGTAGTACAGAGAAGGTAGTGGTCTTCTGGAGATAGTAGTGAGGAGGAATATGTATACATTTTTGGCAGCAGGCACTTGCAAAAATGAACAAAGAAAAACTTTTAAAAAGACTGTGATAGTGTGTATACTTGTTTCTTATTCACTAGAACTCTGTTATTGATTTTTATTAGTGCAGTCAGCCCAAACTTTCTTGAACTTTTTTTGGTGTTTGCTTCCTTTGTCCATTACGATTGAAGCAAAACCAGCCTTCCTCGTACGTGGTCCTTGGCTTTTTAGAAGTGACCTTTTGTTTGCACTGCATTGTTTGTTTGTCTTAGAACTTTTTCTTTATTTGTGAGCATTGGATATATTAATCATTGTAATGTGAAATGGAAAAGCTGTGTGATATTTAAATGATGCACTGTTTGGATTAAAGTTTTAGAGGCTGTAGTATCAATTTTTTTACCTATGCTTGGCTTGTAGAATTGTCTTGTTAACTTAAACTGAGCATATTATTGAAGCATATTCATGTATTTAGATATTTTGGTCTATGCACTAACTGCTTTGTATTACATAGAGGACTCTGGTTCTGCACCAATGTAGAAGGAAAGACATGTTTGTAAAACACAACTTTCTGATTTGGAAAGATGCTTAATGAGCTTTTGTTATATACATCTCTGCAATGTTAAGATGCAGTCTCCTGGTAGAACATAACAGCAGCTGGTGCTGGCGGCTACAGAACAGAGTTAGAAGTTAAAATGGACTGTAAAGTGATTATATTCACCCTGTTTCACTTTTTAACACAAAATGAAAGAGAGAGAGAAGTGCCTAACAGCTTTAAGATGTGTGTTCCCCTGAGGGAACACTTAGCTTCTGCCTGTCGTCTGTGAGGCAGTACTAAAAACTGCAAAACACTTGGTTTCCAGACTCCTGTTTTCCCTATACCTTACTGGTTAGTACATGGAGCAGATGAAGTTCCATACTCTACAAAAAAAAATATGGTCAGATATCTCCAGTCATAACTCATATTCTTGACTTGAATGTCTAGATTCACCTCACAAACTTTACTCACTCTCGAAGTGAAATTCTTAACTTCCGTGTACAAACACATAGTAAGCTGACTGCTATTGAAGACTGCTCAATATATTCTCTATTTATGGACTCTCTATCTCCATTGCTTTGTAGGCTAGAGAGACCCCATCCCCCAGAAAGTAAATACTTGAAGCTAACCTACATTCAAGACTTTTGAATTCTACATTTGGCAGCCATGTCTGTCGACCACATTGGATGCAACTGAACTGACACAGGAATGTCAGTATGTATTAGCAGTAGACTTGTAGCAATTAATAGCTATGTTTGTATTATATAATTGAAATAATTTATCCATCTGCCTTTTTGTAATGGACTGTGCTGTAGCCTTTTGTAGAGTTGTGCTTTCTTGCTGTCCAGTTAAGGGTTGTGGTTGTTAGAGCCATTCCCCGCCCCCATATATACCTACTTCTATTGAGAGCGTTTAGAGGCTTCTCCTCCATGTGAACAACCATCAACTAAAGGTACTTCATATTCAGTGTTTAAGTGTATTGAAGCCTACTGCTTCAGTAAACTGGATAATTTACTCTTCTAGCATTCACAACTTCTTGTCACCTTTTGAAATAGTTTCCTACTACTAAACTATTTTTGGGGGGAGGGGTGAGAAGTGTTTTTGTCTAGGGCCTTTTTAACACAACTTGATTGTTTTTGGCTTCAATGGGGCCTGTACTTAATAGCGAACATATACACTAGTGTTCAGACTTTTAACCTTCCCACATTGCTGTGTTGTTCAGTGTAGTTCTTTAATGCACAACTGACTAAAATATAGCCCTTTTGTCTTTGTAGTACCCCACCACCATCACCAGACAGCTGAAGTAAGTAACTCAAGCAGTATTTGAAGTATGCAAATGTATACTCTTCTGTGGAAAAATGCCCCCCCCCCCCAGAACTTCCCTGATTGCTGTACCTGCATTCAGTGGTCCCTTTCATTCTAAGGTGATGGGAGATTGCTCTTGCCTACCCCAGGAATGCAAATGTGGCCCATTAGTTCCTGCCTGGGAATCATGATCAGCCTTCTGTTTCCATATGAGATGTGGGTGGTAGGGAGTGGGCCAGATTGCTGGTTCTTTTGGCTTCCCACCCTTTCTCCCTTAAGCAGCGCCCTCCAAGCTCTGCTGTTGTGGTCTCCTGAGGGGAAGTATGCCTTCACATGCAGAGTTCCCCTTGGCCTTTACTTCAACTTTACCTTAATAGAGCAGGCTCAGCATGCTTGAACTCTTACTGAGTGTAACACCTAGTGCTCCTGCTAGGTGCTACCTCTATGGGTGAGCCAAAGCTTCTTCTATCCCTTCAGGATGGGTAAACCACCTGCAGCAGTTTACTCTCATTCTCCTTGGTCAGTTCCTACAGGCACCCAGGCCACTAATTGAACTGTGGTTGCCTGCAGTGGAGTCGGGGCTTTATCCCTTTGTTCCAGAGCTGGCCATGTTTAAAGTAATGTTGATCAATTAAATTAGAAATATTTGTAATGTACTTAGCCTGCACTGAAGAATCCAGTAAAGCATGGAATAATTTGATGATTTTAGTTCGAAATTGAGTTCAGGATAATAACTGTTCTGCTTTGCACCCAAGCTAGCCAACTTTTCCACCCCCTACATTATTTTTTTATATATTTTTTCAAATGCTGTCCCTGCTGCTGTTTTGTCTACCTGTCTTACACATCAGTAAACCTACAAATCATAACTGACCCTTCCACACTTTTCCTACCACCTTAGACTTTTGTGATCGTTAATGCCCTTTATTAACCTACGTTAATCACAGCTCCTTATGTCACCTCTCATATTTTTACTAGCCTCTCATGATTCCTTCTTTTGGTAGAATACCTGCGTATTTCTAAGTTTCAAAGTCCACTAAAGCAAGACCTTTTTATTCTAAAATACATCCACCCCCAAATAATTTCCTTTATAATTTTCTCAAACATCTTCCCTTGCTACAGTTAGTCTGCTTGTACTTTGTCATTGTTTAGTCAAATTTGTCTCTCTGTACTCTAACTGTAACATATTAGGCCCGTCTGTCAACAACTGCTTTAAGTTCTTGCAAATTCACCTTTCCTTCAATAAGGGTTTTTATCAATTTTGACCTCTGCCACCACCTTCTTTTGACCTAGCTCTTTCCCAGTATCAGTGTTTTCTCTAATTAATCCTCCCTTTCTTATTATGTGGCCAGAATGTTGAGTTTTTACTTTTACTGTCAGACCTTCCAGTGAATATTTTTTTTTTTATTTCCTTAAGCATCAACTGATTTGATCTTTTTTATAATCCCATGGAAGTCTCAAATGTTTTCCACAAAAAACACGGTTGAAAAACATTGTTTCCAATGCACAGCCTTACTTGGAGTCCAGCTTTAATAACCATATGGCATTACTAGGAATGCCATAGCTTTGGCTGTGTGAACCTTTCTTAACAATGGGATGTCTTAGTTGTCTAAAACATTATCCAAAGCTGGCCTATTTTCCTTACAAGAAGCATCTTTAAATTTATGCTGGCATTTATCACCTGCAGAGATCTTTGAGCACAGGAAAATAGTCCATCTCAGTCTCCAACTTTTCCATACATTTGCAAAGAACTGATAGGACAAAATGGCATAATTTTATTTTGTGTATTGAACAATAAGCCAGCTTTTACACTTTCTGTATGTTCACCTTTACCAGCACATTATTCAGTTCTGTCTCTTTCAGCCATCATCTATATAACTGGCTTTTAATATTTCTTCTTGTAATTTTGATTCCAACATTTGATTTGTATAATCCAGTATTTGTGAGATAATCCATATATAAATTAAATAAGTAAGGTGACAATGTACAGCATTGTTGGATTCCTTTCCTGACCATAAATCAGTTACTATATTTAGCAGTTTATTCTTCTGAATACTGATTCCTCCTGACCAGGGATGGCTTTAGATGAACTGGAATCTTAGGAAAAACACTCCATGATGCCTACCTGCTGCCCAGTAACCCCAATGCACATCACCTGGTGCCCCCCGTCCTTCTCGTTCTGGCTGGCCAACACCACTCAGATTATTGTTTCTTCTTTTTCTCACAATTTGTTTTTCTTTTTTTCCTGCAGTTACTCATTCATTCAACATGTCCTAACTTGGCAAAACTGCACACTGTTAACTCTGGAAGAACCAACTGCATTAAGGAGGGGGAGCTGGGGTTCCTGATGTACAAGATGCCCTTCACAGTTTTTTATAACCACCTTTTTTTCATCCAGTAATGACCTGAACATAAATCATGATTAAGGAAAGAAATTGTCTTGCTCTTCAACTTTGGTTTTTCATTGCATTCTTTCTACACACCCTTATTGTCCAAAAACTAGCGTGTAATGACTGGAAGCAATAACTGTATTAATTGAGTGTTGGAAATAAGTCATGGGTTAGCAACTCCAAGAAGCCTTTGGCATTCTGCATGCTCTGAGGTGTATTTTGGATTTTTTTTTTTTAAACTGCCTTTTCATCCAATGATGTCCTGAATGAAAATCATGAATAAGAAAAGAAATTCAGTCTTGCTCTTCAGCTTTGCTTTTTCCTACATCCTTTCCACACACCTGACTTTCCAAGACAGCTCTGTAAAAAGTAATAAAGCTGGGGTCTGGGGGCTGCTAGTCATCCTGAAGTCATGAGGTTATAGATGCTCTGAGGAACATTTTTAGAACTTTTTTCCAACTTTACCACCCAATAATGACTTGAACAAAAACCATGCACAAGGGAAAAAAATCCATTCTTACAACTTATTTTGCCTTGAAATAAAAAAGTATCAAAGGATTAATACTCTGTGCTGACAAATAGCAGCTCACAGTACTCTGAAAAGACCGATCCTTCTGAGGCTACATAAGTCATGTCTGGAAATAGTACCTGCCTCCCTACCCTCCCACCACCTGATAAAAACAATAGTAATTTTCTATGAATCCTTCTTTGGTGTTAAATTGGGATGAAAGTTAAGGCACAAATAGCTGCAGTTCTATATTTCATGTTACTGCTGTCACCCTTGTATATAACATGCCTTCTCACCCCTGCCCCTGTGAAGGATAGCAAGTTTCTGGGTACCCCTTTGATATCAGACTGGGTCAAACCTGAAAAATCAGGTAGAACATAAAATTTTTACTGTCAGACATGTATAAACCTGCATGCTTCTTTACCTTCTCCAAAAGACACCTGCCTATATATGCATTTGATGGATGCTTGCTTCTTTATTTGTGAGGAAAGTGGAAGAAATGATTGTAGTAATGTTTCAAACTTGTTACTTTTAGACAGTACACTGATCCTATAGAAGGTGTAGTGACCCTCGGTGCATATCCCTGTAGTTTGTGAGGAAAGTTAAGTAATGACCATACTGTCTCCGGCCCAACACAAGATGTAGTGAACTTTGAAATTTGGGGAGAAAGTTAAAGAAATAGTGACATCATCCTCAGCCCCCCCCCCCACCAGCATAATCTACAGTGACCTTCTGTGAACAATTCTGAGCAGGGCTGGTTAAGACTGTGGGGTTCAGGGCAAAAGTAAGCAGTAACTAATAGAACTACCACAAGTCCTCTTGTACAGCCAAATTAATGTAGCCCATAAAATTATATTGCCACAAAAAAAAAAAAAAAAAACTGCTCTAAAAAACATAATTCATCCTTACACCAGTAATGGGAGAGTTATGCTCCAGTAGTAAACTCCTTCTGGACATAAATAAATCCAGTAACACACCAGGTGACTCCTTTTTTTCAAACTTCATAAGTAAAAAGTGGAATTCTTTACCCCCCCCCCCAACTTAACAAAAACAAACTCAATTACACAATTCAAAAAATCTCTAAAAGCGTACCTCACCGATGTATAGCTCTGCTCTTGTGCTACACCTGGCTAGCAACAGTCACAACACAACAGCTTCCGCTACACTTTCCACAGCTGTATCTATACATCCTGTCCGTTTCCCTGACGTAGGTCATACAGGGTTAGTACTAAAGTTCTCTGATCTTTCATACTTAAGACTGTTTTTACACCTCCAGATTCTAGGCCCTTCCATAGTTGTAAACTGTCTATTACAGCTACCATCAACATCACTGGAATTATTGTAAAAGCCTCCTATTCATGATGCTCATCTGTAAATTGTAAAACTGTAAATATTTGCTTCTGCGTATGTTTTCATGAATGTCGTCATTATTGTAACAATTATTGTATTATTGTATTTCATGTTATGAATACTTTTATTTACTGCAACAACTATTGTTCATAATCCTGGAGCTTCTCACCGGGCCTCTGCTGTGTCCAGTCAGACTTTCCCGGTAATCAAATGTAAAATAAATACATAAATGTCAAAATACATTTATGCATTCCTGCTGTGTGGAAACCATCAAGGACACACCCCCCCCCACACACACACACACACACAAACACAGACCAGAAGCTCTAAAAATCTGGATGTTCTCTGATGCATATTATCCTTTTCTTTTTTAAGAAGTGACAAGTGGATTAACTACTTTGATCCAGACACCTCCCACCAGTCAGTTATAGCCACCTCTGTTTCCAGACACCTCCCACCAGTCAGTTATAGCCACCTCTGTTTACAGGCATCAGATTGTCATAGAGATTGGCCACGTAATATATTTCTTTGCCCAAACAGTTGCCACACTAAAATATTCCAAGTTGCTTCACACAAATCACTTTCTTTTCCAAAGAAATAATAAGTAGATCACAGCAGAGATGTAGGCATTTTCCTCCACATACAGTTTCAGCAAGTATACCTACTTTTTCTGTGCATGTCCGGTGTCCACTTAAGTAGTTCATCTTAATTCTCAAAAATGCACATTAGTCCTGCAAAGCCAGAAGGTGAATGAAAAGAGGGTCAGTTACTTTCACCCAGCCAACCCAAACCCCACCTAGCAGTTATACCCACTTCAGTGTTCAATTCTGGCATCTGATGACTGTGTAATATATTTCATCTAACAGTTGCCACACATTAAAGCATTTCAAGTTGTTCTACACAAATCTAGAATGATGACCAAACAGAAGCTAGTTATTTTCCTGTGCATACAGTTCCAGTAGATTTCACTAATTAATATGTGCATACCTTAGATGGCCAAGTTTCATGCCTAAGGTGGTTTCCAAAGTGGCTCTAAATCAAACTATTCACTTGCCAACTTTTTTCCCCACTCCTCAAAATAAGGGGGAAAGGATCTTGCATTCCTTGGATGTACACAGACAACTATGTTTTTACCTGGACAGAACCAAGGACATCAGGAAATCAGAGCAATTGTTTGTTTCTTATGCTTCTAGTTCCCAAGGTAAAGCCATTTCAAAACAGACCATTTCTAAATGGATTGCTCATGGAATCAGGTTTTGCTATTCACACCATGGAAAGCAAATCCCAGTGAGTATAAGGTCTCACTGTACCAGAGCTGCTGCCACTTCAGCTGCCTTCCTCAGGGGAGTTCCTACCAAATACATTTTGGAAGCTGCAACTTGGAGTTCAGTGCATACTTTTTCCAAGCACTACAATCCTCCTCTCTACTCTGTCTAGGGCAGGCTTTGCTTCTGCAGTCTTGCAGGGCCTTTTAGCCCCCCCCCCCTACTTTATGACCACCTCCCTTTTATTCTGCTTTGGGATTCAACCCTACAGTCATGACTGCAACAGTGAAACACGATGAACATAGTACAGTTGTGTACACTTACCATAAATGTAGATGTTAGAGTGTCTTCACTGTTGCAGTCTGGGTTACCCTCCCTCCTGTCCCCTCTTATTTTTTCCTTTGTGTGGTTCCCTTCTTCACCCTTCTTCTGAGGTGTATTTGCAAAGGGTATGGGATCTTTCTCATTTTGAAACACCTGACATCTGGGGCAAGAAAAACTGGAGAAAATGGCGTCGGCTGTCAGCTTTGTACTCCTGGCGCTCTGACGTCAGGGAGCATGGCTGAACAGCCGGCGCCGGACCCAGACTTTGGGATTCTGGCCGACCGAGGACTGCCTGCCGGCAGGGGAGAACCCTACAGTCATGACTGCAATAGTGAAGGCACTCGAACATCTACATTTATGGTAAGTGTACACAACTGTACTTTTCATATGCTCAAATATCAGCAATATATCATGACACTGCTTAAACAGAAAATAATGGCAAATTCTGAATGTGCAGAAAAGAAAGAAATGCAGGATTTATTGCATGCAGCTGAACAAGTTGGAAAGCATACTTTGCAATGTGGGTTTGATTCTCTGGAGGCCTCCTGCAGGGCCGCTGTTACGGGTTTCGTCATTAGGAGGCATGCTTGGTTAAAGGAACAAAAATCTGCCTGACAACATTAAAGCAAAATTATTAGATGCTCCTTTACAACATGATACCTTGTTTGGTGTTAAGGCAGAAGAGGTGTTAAAGAAAATGGAGGACAAAGCTAAGTCTATGCAAAACGATCAAGGATTTCTTACAGATACAGCCACCTAGATTTAGCAGACACTGGCCTACAAAGAATTGGACCTTTCCAGTCTCAGACAGACCTCAAAGGGGCAGATCAATACACCGTAGAGGCAGATCACAGCCACAAGGATCCTACAGGTCTAAGCAGTGGAGTGCTTCTACCTCCAAAGGTGGAGAGGACAAATCACAATCATACAAGAAACAGTCCCAATGACTTCCCCCTGCCTGCGCCAAGCACTTATCTTCTGGCAGCACCCTTAGGGGGAAAACTAGCACTTTTTTCTCAAAATTGGCACATTATAACCCAGGACAAATGGGTTCTAGACATAGTGTCACAAGGCTACAAGTTTCATTTCCATACCCTGCCAAGGGCAAACGGTTGGCCAGACCTGCCAAAAAGTCAATGGGCAGAGGCTCAAAAACAAGTCGTAGCTCTCATGGACATGAGGTCTATTCAGCAAGTACCACAGCAAGAGCAGGGACAAGGATTTTACTCAGGACTGTTATTGGTACCCAGAAAGGACAAAGCATGGAGACCAATACTGGACCTATCTATTCTAAACACTTTCCTGATTATACCAAAATTCAAGGTGTTGACCTTACAGCAGCTTCTGCTCATGCTGGGCAGCGAGGCTTGGCTCGTGACTTTAGACCTAAAAGAGGCATACCTGCATGTCCCAGTCAGACAATCATGCAGAAGATACCTCAGATTTAAGGCTGGCTCAAAGCATTACCAATTCTCTGCACTGCCCTTTGGCTTATCTACTGCACCCAGGGTCTTCACAAAGTGCCTGGCACCAGTAATTTTTTTACTGCAGACAAAGAGGAATACAAATATATCCTTACTTGGACGACTGCCTCATACAAGCAGAGAACAAGGACATTCTACTACAGCATCTGACTTTTGTGGTAAGACTCTTAACAGGCCTAGGGTACACAGTCAACAAAAAGAAATCAAAACTAGTACCCTCTCAAGAGATAATATTCCTGGGTGCAAGCTTAAATACAACTGCCCATATGGTTTATCTCACTCCAGACAAACAAAGGCAACTGACTACCTATTTCAAGGAAATGGCAACAAAGGCCCAGTTACCTACAAGAAAATTTCTGCAGGCTTTGGGCTTCATGGCATCTTGCATCTTAACTAATTCTATATGCAAGACTGCATATGAGGAAAATTCATTGATACCTAAAAAGTGTCTGGACACAACATTGCCACAGCCTGGAAACAATAATTACTCTAATTCCCTGCCTGCAACAGGAATTTCAATGGTGGGCAAAGGCTTGTCACCAAAACAAGGGGCAGCCATTCTCACTACCCCCAGCCAGGAAGAGCCTAACAATGGATGCATCAGATTATGCCTTGGGGGCACACATGGCAGGAAGAGGCATTCAGGGCACCTGGTCCACAAACCAAAAGCATCTGCATATCAATCAGAGATGCTAGCTGTTCAAATTGCCCTGACAGCCTTCAAGGACCTACTTCATCCGGGACAACTACTGATAAAGACAGACAACACCACGGTCATGTGGTACATAAACAAGCAGGGGGGCACTCATTCTTACCCCCTGTGCAGACTAGCCATGGCTTTATGGGACACAGCATTGACTTACCATGTTCATCTGCAGGCACAATTCCTGCCAGGAAAGGAAAATACTCTGGCAGACAAACTAAGCAGAAACCTCATGGATCCCCACAAGTGGCACCTGGATCCACAAGTCTTCAGCATGATAACAATGAAATGGGGACGCCCGGACATAGATCTATTTGCCTCTCCTCAAAACAATCGACTAAAAAGATTCTGCACAAGGAGTTCTCACAGACGAGCTTGGAAAGTGGACGCTTTATCTTTCAACTGGTAAGTGGATGCTTTATCTTTCAACTGGACAAACCTATCCGTATATGTCTTTCCTCCACTGTCTCTCCTCCACTGTCTCTCCTCCCCAAGGTACCCCTAAAGGTCAGGCAGGAGAAACCAAAAATGATTCAGATTGTCCCAGACTGGCCACGCCAGTACTGGTATCCGATCTTAAACATGTCCCAATGCCCAGCCTGGACCTTAACTCAAATACCTCATCTACTGTCCCAGCAAAACAATCCAATTCTGCACAGCCAACTTAGGACCCTAAACCTGGCAGCATGGCGGATAATGTAGCCATACAAACCACACCTCTCAGTAAAGCTGTGATGGATGTCATTTTAGAAGTCAGAAGGCCTAGTACTAGAAAATCCTGTGCTGGGAAATGGAAGAGATTTTGTGCTTGGAATCAAGCTCAAGGAACTGATACAGCTGTCCCAAATATTCCTCAGATTTTGCAATACTTAACTGAGATGCTGGACAAAGGCCTATCTTTTTCATCAATTAAAATCCATGCCTCTGCCATTTCGGCTCATTACAATACAGAGCCACCACTCTTTTCCCATCCTTTATTAAGGCAGTATCTCAGAGGAGCCATAAACTTAAGGCCCCCAAGGAGAACGCCAATACCTGCATGGGACCTCAACTATGTCTTGGAAAAACTCGCCTTACCTTATTTTGAACCAGCTGCTACAGCGGACATAAAGTTCTTATCTTGGAAAACAGCTCTGTTCCTAGCAACAACTTCTGCAAGACGAGTTTCAGAGCTACAGGCTCTCCTGGCTGTGGAACCCTTTATCATTTTCTATCCAGACAGGGTCTCTCTGAGAACAAACCCTACATTTATGCCTAAGGTGGTATCCAGTATTGCCCTTAACCAAACAGTTAATTTGCCAACCTTTTATCCAAACCCACAGAACAAGGGGGAGAAAATTATGCATTCTTTGAACGTACACAGACAACTTAGATTCTGCTTGGACAAAACTGAAGTTTTCAGAAAGAGCAATTAGTAGTGGCTTATGCCACAGCATCACAAGGAAAGGCGATCTCCAAGCAGACTATTTCAAAGTGGATAGGTCACTGCATTCATTTCTGCTACTCCCAGCATGGCAAACCAGTGCCTAAGGGCATTAGGCCACATTCAACCAGAGCTGCAGCCACTTCTGCAGCCTTTC
The DNA here is from genome assembly GCF_019279795.1 of Protopterus annectens. NCBI lineage: Eukaryota > Metazoa > Chordata > Ceratodontiformes > Protopteridae > Protopterus > Protopterus annectens. Next base: position 491,377,574 of record NC_056728.1, on the reverse strand, counting down.
TCAGGGGAGTACCAACCAAAGGCATTTTGGAGGCTGCTACTTGGAGTTCATTGCATACCTTTACAAAACATTACAATTTGCCTCTTTACTCTAAATCCAGGGCAGGCTTTCAGGCTTTGCCACTGCAGTTCTGCCGGGCCTCATAGCCGTTCCTAATGCTGTTTAGCTCCAGCCCCCCAACCATAGCTTTGGGACTCGACCCAAATGTAATGACTGCAACAGTGAAACACGAAGAACATAGTACAGTTGTGTACACTTACCATAAATGTAGATGTTAGAGTGTATTCACTGTTGCAGTCCAGGTTACCCTCCCGCCATCCCCCTAATTTTTGCTTGAACTTATCTTTACTTCTCTAATCTATACAACCTAGGTGGTGTATTTGCTTATGGATGAAGATGAAGCTTATTTTGGTGCATGTATGTTTTACTTACATAATTTTAGCCTACCTTTTTGGGGGCACCTGACATCTGGGGCAAGATAAACTAAAATGGCGTCAGCTGCATCTTTTATACCCCTGACGACCTGACGTCAGGGAAGAGATGACAGCAACCGACGCAGGACCCAAGACTTTGGAATTCAGGCTGACTGAGGGCAACCTGCCAGCAGGATAAGCCAAATGTAATGACTGCAACAGTGAATACACTCTAACATTTATGGTTAAGTGTACACAACTGTACTTTGTGCAGCGAGCAGCACTGCTCTCTGCTTGTCTGCATAGTCCATATTAAGTAGTTATTTAGCACAGCTAGTTCTTTCCTCCACAGTAATGTTCAGTATCTATCCCATTTAATTGAATATAGTACTATGTCCATTCAAACAAATTGCCTTAATTATTGGAATAAAATGGAAATTCACCTTGCTTGCATTCCTTTTGCCAGGCAGAGTAGCAACTACCTGATGCTTAGAATGTATTGTGCTAAACAAAAGTTCATCATATATGTTTGAGAGAGGTGCATGGAGGCCTTACTCTCACAAAAGGATGCACACTCATTCACAACACTCTACACCAACTCACACTAAAATGTCTTGCTGAGGCTGGAAAAAATCCTTAAAAGCTCCTAGATCCACGAAGACTAGATCCTAGTGAAAATAAAACTCAGCATCTCCTGGCAAATTTCCAACAGAGTCACTAGGATGCAAGTCATCCCAGATACATTATAGTATCACTCCTAGGATGTAAATCATCCCAGATACAGTACCGCTCTCCAAATAAAAGCATAGTGTAGTGATTGGTAACTTTGTATTCAGACACGCACTGATTTTCTTCATACTAGACTTGACCAAAGACTGGCTGTTAGTGAGTTATATGTCAAGTGGCAGGATCTCTTGATATCTCAAAGGCCTTTCACCTAGCAAGTATGACTGTGACATGGTGATGTCTCTCACTACTAATTCACTACTCCTCTGTCTCTCATTATCTTTTGTTTCCTGCTAAACCTGACATCTGTCGGCACAACTTGCCTACTTTACAAACTTACATCAATAATGTTGACAAACTCAAGCTTTTACCAGCTACTCTGAGATATCCTTCGGCCCACAGTTCTACACACTAAACTAAAAATCCTTCCTTTACAGAAAAACACCTGTAGCCACTCGCCTTTGAATTACCAAAACAATACCAAAACAGCAGTTACCCATTATTTACCCACATAAATATTCTAACTTACCACAGTGTGGAGATATCCACCCCAACCCAGGACCCACTTCTTTTCTCTCAACCCCCCTAACCCATAAAATCACTAAATATTAATACTTTCAACCTTCAAAGTGTTGGAAACAAAATCCCAGAATTCCATGCCTGAATATCTCACAACAAACCAGATGTAATAGCTGCCAACGAAACCTGGCTAAAAATCTATATAAAAGACACCCAATTCCTCCCCCCAGGCTATGTTGTCTATGAGCAGATAGACCCTGTAAAAAGCAGGAGGTGTCGCATTACATTTTCCAAATACCTTCACTGTTGTCCCCTATACTAACTTCATTCCATAATTTTCTACTGCTGAAGTTATAATCTTCTTCCTAAAAATGAATGTGTAAAAATCTCTACATTATAGCCCTATACATCCCCCAGGTAATAACATTCCTCTTTTAGAAGAAATACATGCTTGGACATACAACAATGTAAAAAAATTATTATCCTATATGATATAAGCATTAACTGGCTTGGATCTCTCGTATAACTCTCCCTCGTCCAATATTAACTGATTTAACTTTACTCGGCTAATTACCAATACAACTAGACCCAGCAGAAAGAGACATTAGTTCCATCCTTGATTGGATTCTGATCTCTGACCCAAATAAAATCTCATCCACAGGCGCACTCCCTTTCAGTATCACTGACCGCCTGCCTGCCTGTAAACTATGGAAAACCATTTCAATTCCAAGTCAACACCATTATAATCAAACAAGAAATCTCATCAATTTTAATCCGACAGGCCTTAACGAAACTTTGAAAAACTGGGATATATTAAAAATCCTTCCCCTTGATGAAGCCGTCCAGTTCTTCAACTCAACATTTCTCAAGACCCTAAATAATCTAGCCCCACTCCAGCAAAAAAGATTAAAAACTAACCATGCCATCTGGCTTACTTAGACCCACCAAGTAACTCATGGCTGCTAGGGATAAATTGTGGAAACTATGATTAAGGAGTTGCCTAAACTGTAAGATCGGAAGGATTTTTTTAATTATTTTGCCATAAAGTGTTTAGTCATTAGAGATAAAAAAAAAAAAAAAAAAAAAAAAAAAGTACTACCCAAGACCTCAAGATAGCCATAAGCAATACCCCCTGAAAATTCTGGAATTCCATTACATCTCGACTAAACCCAGGTTCTAAGAACAACCCCAGTCCAAATCCAGACAAAGCTCTTATTCAGATAGTCATGGTTTTCAACTCATTTTATCAACACCATAGCTAATCTCGCTGCCACCTTTCCTCGAACTAACTACAATACTAACTCTGTACCTCCAAATCAGTCTTGAAAAAATTCCACTACTCCCTTTCTAGCTAGCTTTTCTTTCTCCCCCATTCCTACTCCTACTATAACAAAACTACTTCTCAAGTTAAAACTCAGCACTAACACTCTTGACAACCTACCCCTTGAATGCCTTCAAATGTCAGCTAAGGCCATTGCCTATCCTATCAGCATACTTAACAGATCTATCCAAGAGTCCTATGTATCTGTCATATAGAAGAAAAGCATATATTTTCCCCTTCACAAAGGTGGCAACAGTGCAGATAATTTCCAACTTTCGCCCTTTTGCTATTCACTCCCCTATCTCTAAGGTCTTGGAAAAATGTATTCACATTCAACTTCTAAACTATCTGCTGCATAATCAAATTCTTTCCCCTACTCAGCATGGGTTCAGGCTAGAGCACAGTACTACAACAGCTCTTAATAGATAAAGTTAACCGAGCTCAAGACTCATGAAAAATTGTATCCTCGCTCTTTCTTGAACTTTCCAAGGCCTTTGATAGTCTCCCTCCCTCTACATTTTTACAAAACTCTAAACTAGGCATCTCCCCGACCCTAAACTGGCTCTCTAATTACCTCACAAAGAGACAACAATCTACCAAATAACAGTCTTTCTGTCCATTCCTTAACACGTCTACAGGGGTTCCCCAAGGAGCCATACTAGGGCCTCTTATTTTCAGTATTTTCATCAACAACTTCTACTCCACTCAGTCAAGATTGTGTAATACAATTTGCAGATGAGACTGCCATTATCTGCTGTGCCAACTCCACATCAGAACTTCAACAAATTACCCAAAATGCCTTTACATCTACAGAAACCTGTATGACCAACAGCCATCTTGCTCTAAACCCCCTAAGAAAACAAACTCTTATTATTTACCCCTTATGCTCCTAACAGCCTCCAGTTTTTTTAAATTGTCGCAGATGTGTCTATTTCCCACTTGACTCAGAGCCAGGTATTTTGTTTAATGTCAGTGCTTGCCGGTAGCGTAGTTTCAAAATGGTGAGTCGTAACTGCAGTCTCCACCTCAGAGCTGGCAAACTGTAGAAATTGGTCACGTACAGCCACTACCAGGATCCTGTAGTAAATCAAATCCCATAGCTAGAACTTTGTACTAGTTGCTGCAAACTGCTAGTGTCATAAGAGAGCGTCTTCCTAGACCTGGTCTCACTTAAGTCTTTCAAACTATTAATTAGAATAAAATTGCCCTAGTGAAATGACATCATAACATTTCCCATGTCCAGTGTAATTATCCCCTGCCCCCCCCCCCCCCCCAGAAGTATCCTCTATATATTACAGCAGGGCATTTGCAATCAAGGTTAAAGAATTTTTATTTGCATATGACTTCTTGAAGACTTTGGGCAGTGATGAAATTGAGGATGTTAAGTTGTCAATCTCGCCTTCATTCTTGCTTGATGGGTTCGGAGCCGATCCCTCGGCTCCGACTCGGCACTTGCTAAGCTCGAGAGTCACTTTTACCAGCTCGAGGCAGCCCCATATCCCATGATGCAAGGCGGTAAGTACCCAGATCTCGTTTGCCGCTTCGCTTAGGAGGTCCTCCTTTTACCAGCTCCTGGTAAGTGATTAAAATACTTATATTTTAGCCCCTTTTTACTAAAAACCCTTTAATTTTTAGTTTTAAGTTAATTTTAAAGATTTTCTGACAGACATTTACCTGTCTCTTTTTATTTTTTAGTCAAACTTTACCCATCCCATCCCCCCCCCTGTTAGGGTGTGTGTTTGTCTACTTATACCTTTTTGGTATATTTAATTTAATTTAACTCTTTGACTGGTGTGTGTGTGTGTTGTCTTTCACCATGTCAAAAGAGAGGGTCTCAGGCTTTAAGAAGTGTGACTCGTGCTGTCAGAAGATGTCTCTGACAGACAGTCACACATCTTGCCTGTATTGCCTGGGGCCTCTTCACCTGCAGGACTCCTGTGCTATATGTCATTCCTTCAGCCAGAGAGTCCTGCAGGAAAGAAGAAACAAACTGATTCTTAGGGGCCTTCTTAAGCCGGAGGGCTCTCCGGCTAAGTCGGCTCCATCCAAATCTGCCAAATCTTCCAAGGCCCAGGCTTCTGTGTCAAAGCCTGCGGCCTCGGCTCCGACTCGTTCTGAGTCGAGATCGGCTCCGGCTGGAGCCGATTCTGGCTTAACTAAGCCTTCGGCACTGATGGCTATCGGTGCCGATTCTGCATCGACCGCCGTGTCGGCTCCGATTGGTTCCGACCACCATGTGGCACAGGCATCGGTGTCGGCTCCGATCGGCTCCGACACCGTTACTTTTGTGGCTGTATCGGCTCCGGCTGGAGCCGATACATCGAGGCTTCCTGTCGGCTCCGATAAGTTGTCGGCTCCGACAGGGTCTATAGTTTCATCGGTTCCGATGGCTCATTCCAGGAAGAGGTCGAGGTCTCCTTCCTTGGAGCCGATACTTTCGGCTCCGGCTTCACCTCTCCTTTCGGAACGGAGCCGTCGGAGCCGATCTTCAAGGTCATCCAGACTTTCAGACCATGACTTAGAGAGAGTGGTCAGCAGATTACTTAAGTCACAGGCACTGGCCCAAATGTTACATAGTCCGTCTCAACAGACGACTGTTGGTCCACACCCGTTACAGTTCCTCCTTCAACTCTACCTCAGAGCTTGGAGTTGGAGTCTTCGAATGGTTACTGCTACGGCTGGAGGACAGATACCCCTTCTGTTCCTTCAGCCTCTACTCTTATCTCCTCTTCGAGACCTTCCTTAGAGGGATTCGGTGGTCGGGCTTCCATGGTCTCCTCCAAGGGGGTGAGTGGCATCGGACCCTTGTCCGAACCCGCTCTTCCCCTTGGCGCCTCGGCCTTGGTGAGCTCGGCTCCGACATCTGCCTCGGAGACTTCCCTTTCGGTGGTCCCTGGAGTTCCTAGTTCTTCGGAACGGGTTCTCTCGGACCTGCCTGGAAGGGGAGCATTCGAGGTGATGAAGAGTGTGCTGGCCACTGGTATCAGTCAGCAGTCTGTTCCCTTAGCTCCTCCCTCTATAGTGCCTGTTGACATCTCTGCCACTTCTCTTGCTACAGGACCCAGAGATCCTCCGCCTCAGGTTTCCCCATTGGGAATTTCCCCCTCTTCCGAGGATTCTCCTGATGTTTCGGGAGATCCTCCTAGGAAGAGGACTTGTAAGAGGAAACATGTAGACTCCCCCGAGTCTGTCACTTCAGATACTGACTTTGATGAGTCAGAGGGATCCCCTAGATCCCCTCTGAGGATGTCTCCTTCTCAGACATCCTAGAACTCCTTAAACAGAGGGAAACTGGCCCACCAACAATCCCTCTGAGGATGAGTCAGTATACCTAGAGGCGTTTGGATCTCGGCCCTCCACCTCCTGGGTGTCTCCGCCTTTCGACCCCTGATGCAGGTTATTGCCCGAAGGCGTGGGCAGCTCCTGACTCTGTAGAGCCAGTCCCTAGGAGGCCTTCAAAATTTATCACTGCCCCGTGTGACAAGCAATTCCTCACTAAGGGTGTTCCCGCTGATGCCATGGTGGTGGCTGCTGCCACCAAAAAGGAACTTGCAGATCCTTCCGTACCCGTCCATCCTCCTAATAAGGACTCTAGGACCATGGATAGGTACGGTGGCGGATGTTTTCCTCAGCGACCTTTGCTATGCGTTCGCTGAATTACCTATGTCACTTCACCAGACTCCAGAGGGATATCCTTAAGGAGCTGGGTGAAGTAGTGCAGGATCCTACAGCTGCAGGAGCTCAAGAAAAAATTGCTTCGCAGCTAGGAACCCTTAATTCCATTGCAAACTCCTCCATGCGGCTAATATCATATGCTGCTGATGGAGCGAGTAGAGCCGCAGGTACAGGTGTGGCTCTTAGACGCCAAGCCTGGATGCGGCTATGTGACTTTGCAGATCCCTTCAAGGCGTCCTTCACAAATTCTCCCTTTGATGGGTCAGCTTTGTTTGGCCCTCAGGTGAAGGAAACTTTAACCAGGTGCGAGCAGGATGGCAAGACTCTTTCTGCTGTAGGAGTCCGTTTTTCCACCCCTTCTAGACCTTACCCCAAAGGACAGAAAGGTGGAAAAATGTGGTTCCGCAAATCCCAAGGAGTCACGCCGGATTCACGTGGTCAGTTTACCCCTAGAGGCAGAGGGGGTAACAACAACAGACGCGCTCTAGAGGCAGAGGGGGTCCAAAAACCAGGGAAACAGAGAGCCTCTCTCTGACAAGCCCTTTCAGCATCCCTGAGATGTTGCCCGGCTGTCCCTCCTTGGAGGCAGTCGGGGGAAGATTATCACTGTACCCAGAAGCCTGGCATTCCCTCACTCAAGACAGATGGGTACAGTCGATCATATCCAAGGGTTACATAATTCCTTTCGAGGAAAGTCCTTTCCCCTCAAATTCCCTTCCAGATGTACCACCGGTCTAAGGGAAATTGCAGAGTTAGAAGTCTCAAAACTACTGCAAAAAGAGCCATTCAGCCAGTTACAACAGACCATTCAGAGCCGGAATCTACTCAAGGTTCTTTTTGGTCCCCAAAAAGACGGGAGACTGGAGACCAATATTGGATCTCAGCAGACTCAACAAGTCTGTGAGGAAGACAAGATTCGAATGGTCACTCTTCAGTCAATTCTGCCCTTCTTACAGAAGGACAACTGGATGTGCTCAATAGATCTTCAGGATGCGTACTATCACATCAAAATTCACAGACGCTCCAGGAGATTTCTCCGCTTCGGCTGGGGGCCAGTCATTTCCAGTTCAGAGCCCTGCCCTTTGGTCTCACTACAGCCCCCAGAGTGTTCACCAAATGCATGGCAGTGGTCACAGCTCACCTGAGACGTCAAGGATTCCAGGTGTTTCCGTATCTCGACGACTGGCTCCTGTCAGCCACCACCAGGCATCAGCTTATGCAAGCCAGGGATTACACAATAAATCTTTGTTCTCATTTGGGCATCTCGATCAACCCGAAAAGTCATCCTTATCGCCCTGCCAGTCTATTACCTTCATAGGCGCAAACTTAAACACTGTTCGGATGTCAGCTACCCTTACAGATCAAAGAGTTTCAGACATTCAGAGTCATGTCAGGATCATTCTGGTCAACAAGAAAGTACAGGCCAGAATGGTTCTAAAGGTATTAGGCCTCATGGCTGCGGCCATTACTCTTCTTCCCCTGGCTCGATTCTACATGCGCCTTCTTCAGTGGATGCTGTTCACACAGTGGTCGTACCAACAACTTCCTATGCGTCACCAGATTCTGGTGACACAGACTTGCAAAGATCATCTTGCTTGGTGGATCACATCTCCTCAGGTTCACCAAGGCAGGTACTTTGTACCCCCATCCCCGATAGCCACTGTCACCACGGATGCCTCCCTGATCGGGTGGGGGGGTCATTATCAGGGCAGGATGGTTCATGGGATGTGGCAGCCATTCGAGTACCATCTGCACATAAATGTCCTGGAGATGAGAGCAGTGCTTTTAACGTTGCAAGCCCTCAACGACTTTCTTCCCGTAGGGACAATTGCAGTCCACACAGACAACATGTCTGTAGTTTGGTATATCAACAAACAGGGCGGAACCAAGTCCTACCCCTTGTGTCGAGAAGCGCTCAGACTATGGCAATGGGCGATCTCCTCTCATCGGTTTCTGGTAGCAACGCATATCCCTGGGAAAACCAACATTGTAGCGGACAGATTGAGCAGAGCTATTCTCATGCCTCACGAGTGGTCTCTCAAGCAATCTATAGCGGAAGAGATTTTTCTGGAATGGGGTCGTCCATGTTGCGATCTTTTGCTACTCCCCAAAACAGCAAATGTCCAGACTTCTTCTGTCTCTTCCCTCTACCAGGCCATCCCCAGAGACGCTCTGACCCAGGATTGGCCCCAGGGACTTCTTTATGCCTTCCCTCCATTTCCTCTGATCCCTCAAGTTATCCAGAAAGCTACCATTTTGAGAGCCAAATTGATTCTCATTGCCCCTTACTGGCCTCGACAAGTTTGGTTCCGTTCCTCCATCATCACCTTTTGGTGCAGCCGTGGCATCTGGACCCAGTGCCAGATCTTCTGATTCACCAATCGGGTCAGCTGCACCGGTCTATCCCTTCTCTCAACCTCACAGCATGGTTGCTCCACTTCCTTCCTTAGCCAGGCTTCCTTTGATCTCTAACCCAGTTAGAGACATCATAGTAGCTTCTTTAAAATCCTCTACCAGGAGGATTTATACAAGCAAATGGAAACGTTTCTCTTATTGGGCTAAGGCCAAGAATATTGATCCTTTCACTGCCCCTGTTCAGGCAGTCCTGGACTTCTTAGCAGAGATTTTTCATGCAGGCTCCTCTTCTTCCACAGTCAGAGTTCAATTGGCTGCTATCTCCAACTTTCATGTCGGGATAGCAGATCATAATATTATGTCCCATAGGCTCTGCAGGGCCTTCTTGAAAGGAATTTTCCTACTAAAGCCTCCAATCAGGAATCCTCCTCCTCAGTGGGATCTAAATTTAGTGCTGACATCCTTGATTCTTCCCCCCTTCGAGCCAGCTGTTTCTTGTTCCCTGAAATTTCTTTCTTGGAAAACTTTATTCCTAGTGGCTATTACATCGGCCAGGAGGGTGTCTGAACTTCATGCTCTATCGGTTCGACCCCCCTATTTGGTTTTTCACAAAGACAGAGTATCTTTGAGAACGAATCCAACCTTTTTGCCTAAGGTCGCTTCAAAGACCAATTTGAATCAATCCATTGATCTCCCTGTATTTTTCCCAAACTATTCAGACAGAGCTGAACAAAAGCTACATTATCTTGATGTCCACCGTCAACTTAGATATTATTTGGACAAAACAAAAAAATTTAGAAAATCTGATCAACTTTTTGTTTCCTATGCGGATAATAAAAAAGGCCTTCCTGTTTCTAAAGTGACCTTGTCCAGATGGCTTTCTTCGGTCATCTCTGAAATTTATCTGCTCAGGGGAAAACAGCTGTGCTCAAAACCTAAAGCACATTCAACTAGGAGCTTAGCTACTTCTACAGCCTTTCAAGCTAGACTTCCTTTAGACACTATTTGTGCAGCGGCCACTTGGGCCACTCCTCACACTTTTGTTTCCCATTACAAATTGGACTTGGCCTCCAGGGACAGAGCCAGCTTTGGCTCTACAGTCCTCAAGAGTCTGTTCCATTGAGCCACCCAGGATAGAGGTGCTAGGGACGCGGTCCCATCAAGCAAGAATGAAGGCGAGATTGACAACTTAACATTAAGAAGTTATGTACCTACCATAACGTTCCATGTTAGTTGTCTTCTCTCGCCTTCTTTCTTGCGACCCTCCCTCCTTCCCCCTGGCCTGGACAGACCTTGTTATAAGAAATTATTATGCTGAAGACCTTTCAGACCTGGTCCTTCTTCCATCCTGTAAGTTTTCTTTCTTCCTTTGGGAAGTGTTTTTTGCTTGGTGCTTTTGCCCTCTGTCATCAAACGAGATCTGGGTACTTACCGCCTTGCATCATGGGATATGGGGCTGCCTCGAGCTGGTAAAAGTGACTCTCGAGCTTAGCAAGTGCCGAGTCGGAGCCGAGGGATCGGCTCCGAACCCATCAAGCAAGAAAGAAGGCGAGAGAAGACAACTAACATGGAACGTTATGGTAGGTACATAACTTCTTATTTGAATATTTCAGCATTCTTCCTTGTATGGTAGTGGACCTTTCCTTTAGCTTTCTTCATGTTTTTTTTCCAGTGCAGGTTCATGACCTGCTGTTAAGATGATACACAGTCATGCCAGATCAGTGCTTTCATTGGCCTAAATCACTTAAGTAATTGTGGTGTGGAAGACCAGTAAGAGGTCGTAACAGTCCTTTCACAAGGGTAGTATAACGCACTTAATTTGATAAATAATTGATAGCACATACTACTGGAAAACTACTACTACTAAATAATAATATTATTATTAACACATCCCGCGTGCGTGTGTGTGCCTTCTGTGGAAGGTTGGGCGCTGGGCTGGCAACTCGACACCGTAAAAACTCCACTGCCAATCATGAGCAGACGGGTGATCCGCTGTGGCGACCCCTAACCAGGAAAAGCCGAAAGAAGAAGATTATTATTTATCCCTAAGAAAACCACTCTCATAACAAGACTGAATTCACTATACAGTCTCAAAACAAAACTATTATTCAGCTTGTGTCCCATACAAAACTACTAGGTATTATCTTAGATAAAAATGTAACATTTGGCCTGCATCTGCAAAATAGTTTAAAAAAAACATCAAAAATTGGGCATCCTTAAACACGTCCTTCACCACTCTACAAAACAAACCCTTGCCATAACATTTCTTCTAGCTTCTCTGTTATATGGTGCTCCTCTCCTTACCAATATCCAGTCTTCTCTGAAAACCAAGCTTGAGACCTGTTACAGTAAACTTGCCAAGTTCGCAACTAATGCAAAATATTCTTCCCGTCACTGTTCCTCCTTACACTTACTGAATTGGCTCAAACTCCCCCATTACCTCACATAGTTAATTTTGCATGCTGTAGTTAATTGTTATGTACAACCTATCAGATTGCCCAACTCTTACTTCTATATGTACTCACTACCACCCAAATAGACCACTCAGATCAGAGAACCAACTTCTGCAAGTAGAAAAAACAAATCTTCCAGCTGGGCAGATGCTTTACTCTTTTCTGTTTTCCCTATTGCCAAGCAGTGGAGTGCCCTCCCATTATAAAGAACCACCAGTAATACATCCCCTTTCAAAAAGGCTCTGCAGCAACACCTCTCCACTGTATGGCACTGCTCATGAACCAACCCTGCACCTCCCAAAATCTGATTCCCCAGACTCGCAGCTTCTTTCACCTTCTTCAACTTACTCCCTTCAGTGCAAACGTTTCTAACAACTAGTACAATTAATCATAAAAGTGTCCTCTAGGCCTACTATGTTGAAATACCTACTTGATAAAGGCATTGATTTTATGTGCTTAACATGCATTCCCAGGTTGCACTATTAATTTGGTATGATTGACATGTTCTGTCATGCTTGCCTTCATGATGCATTTTGCAGAAAGCATCTTCACAGGTTAATATCCATTCTGCATTAGTAGAAGTTGTTATTGACATGTTTTTCTCAGTATTTATAACTGTGACATCTGGCATGGGTTTTCAGTTAGTATCTCTTATACTGTAGTGTAATTAATGTAGAGCTTTTACCATTGTTTATTCAGCTGTGACTCCCAACTTATGTATTCAGCTGTGACTCCTCTGCTGTATGTACTTGTTGTACTTGCTTTTCTTCCCGGACTTCCACTGACAATGGGCTCACTTCGGACCAGTGGACTATCCGCTAAACAAATATAAATAAATAAGTAATGATGGTCCATGTGGGTGTTTGTGACTTGGCCAGCAGAATCCTGAGGGATATGCAGAAATGTGTGTTAGAAGTCTCCATGCATGTCACAAATCCTGGCAAGTTTCTGGTCTTGAGCCAAATCCTCCTTTCTCCAAGAATAATGCCTAGATGCAAGGAAAAGAAATTGGTTTCAACAATTGCTTAAATATTTGATGTCATTCCAGTGATGCCCAATATCTGAGAGCAGGCTTACAAATCTCATTAAATTCTGTGATAAAATTTCAAGATTGACTTATTCCGTCATAACCCCAGGCATTGTCCGAGCAGGAAGCGAAACGAGAGTTGTATACCTACTTAGATAAATCTGTAGAATTGATAGTTCTACCAGACCTAAAAATAATAGGAAGTTTATAAAGGAAATCACCGTAGTGGTCCACCAACATAAATAAACTTTACAGTTACTTACTCTAAGTACACAGCAGCTCTAAGGGTCTCTGAATCAGGGATTGCTTTAAAAAAAAAAACTAAAAATTAAAAAAAAAACTGATAGGAGTACTAAGGCAACCCACAAAATGAAGTTGTCATCTGAAGCTAAAGACAACTACACATCTTTAATTACATTAGAAAACATTGCTCAGTACTTATTCAGGATGGCACCACCTATTCTGACCTGGTAGACATTCAAGTGTGATAGTTAACAACCTTAGTGCCAACTTCATCCTGGAAATGACTGTCCAAAGCCTAGTTATTCCTGAAGTCCAGAGACAACCCTGATTCCCACCAAAGATAAGAGTACTAAAGGTGCTTACACTTCCTCCTTGGGACCTGACAGTATAACAGGTTGTTTAATGAGCAGTATCAAACAAGCCCTGGCAGAGCTACCTCTTAAGCTGTTTAACTTGAGTTTAACCACTGGCTTCATGTCTGAGGTTTGGAGAACAGGAGTGAAGATCCCACTCCACAAGAGTGACCCTACCATTGACCTTTGGAGTTACAGGCCCATTGACCTGAGGAGTCTCATGTGCAAAGTCATGAAGCATATTATAACTGACCTGATTAACTATGATTTGAAAAATCTTAACAGACTAGACCTGCAGCAGTTTGGATTTGTGAGGGGGTAAATCCTGTCTACTGAATCTAATTAACTTCTTTGAAAAAGTAACATACATTGTTGACAGTGGCCATGCTCTGTGTAAGGCATACCTTAACCTGGCCAAAGCCTTAGACACTATACCCCATGATGTCATAGAAAGTTAAATGCATTACATGTAGATCCATGAGTGGTAAGGTGAACAGCAAACTGGAGAAGGGACAGTACCTGTACAGTGTGGGTTGCAGGTGCCTCATCAAAGAGTATGAAGGCAACGAGTAGTATTCTGCAGGGCTTCATGCTGGGTTCCCTTCTGTTTGACATTTTGATTTTCCAGCCTGTAGAAAACAAACCAAAACTTCTGGCTAACCAAGTTTGTTGATGACTGCAAACTGGGAGTCATTCTTAAGTCACTGTCGGACATCCAAGCCCTTCAATAAGAATCTGGACTTGTAGACATGTGGTCTGCTATCAGCTGTCTGACATTAAATGCTAAAATGTATAAATGATGCATTTGGTGAGCCATCCATCCCACAGTGTACATCATAGACTGTACCCCTCTAAAATAAGAATGTTAGAAATCTTGGTACCTGTGTTGATGATGCCCTCTTCTTTGATGATCACATAGCAACAGTAGTCTGGAAGCCTTAATACATAGTGCAGCTAATCTCCAAAGGGGTATCTTCTAGATCCAGAGAAGCCATTGTCCTATTATATTCAAAACTGATTAGGCCAATTATTGAAAATAATGCTTCCTGTGGGATGGATCTCCCTAGTAACAGCAGTTAACTAGAAAGATCCCAAAGGCTCCTAAGATGACTAGCTTAAAAACCTTAAGCTACCAGAAAAGACTTTGAAGCACTGTCCCTTTATTCAGTGTGTTATCGACTTTTAAGGGAAAATCTGTGCTTTACCTTCAGAGCAATTGGTGATCCATTAGTTCAGGAATTTTTGTATCTCCATAAATTGAATTGTCCCATAAGTACCAGAACAAGAGATGCAAATCTTCACCGGCAGGGAAATAAGTCAAGGAAGAAAGAGGGGTTTATTACATGGCACCCTTTGCACCTCTTGAGTAGACACCCATTGCAAGTTAAGCAGGGTGATAGATGGTCTTTCTTTAACTGGGAGCTGGTCAGTTGGATAGATATTCACAGATTCACCCCTGGCTTAACTGGCCTGATCCTCTTCGAGAGAGGATTTTCACTTTGAGTTTGGGTACTAACAAGGCATAAATTGCCATAAGAAGCAATTGCCTTATATTTCCTATGATAATATGAACAAACCTTGATATGCTGGGAATTAAACTAAAACAAAATGAAATGGATCATTTTAAATCTAATAATCATTTTATGTTCTTTAAGACTCTTATAGAAAAAATGCCAAAAAATGATAGCATAATCTCTGCTGAAAAATGATAGCATAATCTCAGACTCCACTTAATCTCAGACTCCATGGCAAGCCATACTCCATCTACAGATGCCAAAGAGAGGGAAGTAAATAGTTTTATGAGGATGTGCAGCACCTTCTTGAAGTGATGACAAATGTTTGTCATAAGGGATTGGAATACTAAAGCTTCTAGTGTAAATACAACTGGAGTTGTGGAGAATTCTGGTCTTTGAGTACAAGATGAAAATGAACATAGACTAGTAAACCTCTGACAAGGTAATTCTCTGGCAAGAAGTACTTTTTCAACAGCTTGGACATAGCTTTATACATGCATATCACCAGATGGTCGATGCAAAATCAGAATAACTACATACTTTGCAGTCAGAGATGGAAGAGCTTTATACAGTTAGCATAAATTAGACCTGGAGCTGGCTGTGGATCAGAGCGTCTGCTTCCTATTGCAGAAGTTTAGAATTAAAGACAAAGCCTCCAGCCAGCTAGATATGAAAAGTAGTCCAGCTGAGCCAACAAAGGGTGAGCCAGTAAGCAAAAGGGGACCCTATTTCTCATTCTTCCGGCAGTAACAAAAAGACCATAGAGAGAGACATTGCCAGTGAAAAAAACTTTTCCGTTGTCCCACAGGGAAATGCTTGAGTGACTGAAAAAAAAAGCAAAGGAGCTGACTAGAAGAATTGGAAGTACTTGGGATTTGAACCAGACACTGATGTTGGAAGATGGAGATGACTAACCAGAAGACCAGCAACATTGCAAAATTACAAAAGGGAGACTGTAAAGCGTTATTTCCATTACATATGTGATTAGACAAGTGAAACATGGCTTTGCAAGAAAAAGTGGCTGAGAAAGATTAAAAGTTTGACTGTAAACTGGAAAGCATATACCTTATTTTGCCATTAACGTTTAGAAGAACGTTTAAGGGACGGAAGATGTAACTGCAAGTAAAACAGTTCTTATTAAATTTTGAACAAACAGTAATAGCTTTACAATGTAAAATGTAATTTGTCTTGTATAAGGTGCAGTCAGTGGTATTTTTCTTATGGGGGTAGTCTTATTAGTGGCAGCTGTATATGTTAAAGATAAAGCAAGAAAGTTTTTTTTTTTTTTTTTACTTGTAAGGTACCCAAGCTTTTCACTGTAGCAGGGGTGAGAGAGGATGGAAAAAAGCAAGTTTAAGTTAATGTAATGTTATCTTGGGCTGCTGGAGTGGGGGTGTAGAAAGGGGGTGTAGAAGGGTATTGATCCCATTATATATAGAATTAAGATACTCTTCCTTGTTTCTACATGGGTGGATATCTAGATTAATGTCCTTGGCTGAAGCTGTAGACATTCAAGCCTGTATACTTGATTTTTTTTTTAAGACCGTGATGAAAGGCATGGGCAGTGGTAGTTTTTGTACATTTGCCAACTCATTAACTGTGTTTTCCCCATTAGCAGTTGCTCTTGGTGGGAAACTAGACATCCACAGGTACAGGCAATTAACCATGGGAAGTCTGTGCAGACCTTTTTGAGTGAAATTTACAAAGATTCTTTCATGCTTCTGCAAAGTTTCTACATAATTGTTTTTATTGCCAATTGCTTTTTCTTGGAGACAAGCTGCCTACAGACAAACGTTAGACCTTCGAGCACTCCATGTTTCATATTTTTTTCTTAGCATAATGTCATTAACATTTAAAAGTACTTTCATGAGCAGTTCATTGAAAAACAGAAGATTGAAATTGTGGGAAACAAATTAGATATAGAAGTGGTTGCCTCCCAACAGCCTTTATAATTTAATGCATGCAATATAACAATGTGCATTTTAAAAATGTGACTGATGCACTTTTTCTTATGGCTAAAAGTAATGCAAACCATTTTTTCACATGTAGGAGGGAAATCTAGATAATAAACAAGACAACAATTGGTCTAAGGAACACAGGCTCTAACATGTCATAGCATGGGTGACCTTAATTTTAGAATAGGTTATGCCTGTAGTTGTGGAGATCAGTTTGGGGCAAATGCTCTTATCTGGAGAGATGAACTTTTATGAAAGGATGCATGTCATTATGTGTGTTAAAAGGGGATGGGGGATTCTGAAATCTATTTAGTTTCTTGTTTGAGGGTTTTTGAAGTAGAAAGGTCTAAAAATGTGACACATATTCAAACATAGATGACAACAAAGCAACTACCTAAGAGTTCAGCCTGCCAAACATTAGTGAGTGCTTATAAGCTAAGAGTTAGTTAGTAGTATTCATTCAGAACAGCTGTTATGTATAATAGATGGTAACAACTTTCTATCGCAATGGCTACCTTGTTCATATTGTGGAATGTAAGTTACCCTACAGGACAAAAAGCAGACTATTGAATTGTGTCAAGAAGTTGGGGTTGGGATAGTTACAAGAGACACCGTTGGATAGAAATGAGGTTATGAATTTAACATGGAAGAATTTCAGGGTGGACATTGCCAGATTGTTAGGGACAAAGGAGAAGGGTGGTAATAATGTTGATTGGTAGAGGGCTTCAATAATGACAGAGGGAAAAGGCAATGGCAGATTTGGGGCAGTAATGGGATTTTGTAGGGAGGAGGATTATGCTGGCATGTATTTATATTCCACCTAAAACTATAATTAGGGAGCTTAATAGAATTATGGGACAAATAATGGGAGTAATCCATTTTCAGCAGGGAATATTTTTGAGTGGGAACTAGAACTTGTTTTGCAACTGTGAGGATGTATCAGAGGACCAAGAAGAGAGAAAATATAATGAGAGGGTACATTTCCAAAGGAATATATGAGAATATTTGGTATGGAAGATGTATAATCAATGTATAAGGAAATTTTTAGGAACAGATGGTATTCCTGTGCATGTTTGGAAGTTGAGAAGGAAGAAAGTGTTAAAGTTCTTGGAATATTTGTTAGTAGTATTTTAAAAGTAAGGAAAGCACCAGCATCTTGGAAGAAAGCTGCTATGGCTGCATTACCCAAAGAGAAGACCTAGCTTTATACACTCACATTTTTTAAACCATGATTGTAAAGGGTTTGTCTGTACTAGATAAAAGAATGGCAAACCTATTGCTAAAATTGACAAAGATCAGTGTATTTATGGAGGGGAGGCAAATATTTGACGGCATTAATAGAATATTAGCAGTAGTAGAGGGAAGCAGAATGTAAGAATTACTGCTGCTGATGAGTTTTGATGCAGAGAAAGCGTTTGACAGAGTAAGCTGGGATTTTATAAGTATGGCAACATAAGCATTTGCATTCTCTGTTATAGTAATAATGTTAATTAGGACATATGAAGGATCAGAGGCAAGAATTAAAGTAGGAGGAGTCCTCTCTGATAAGTTGTTTTTGAACAGAAGATTCTGGCAGAGGTACCTTCTTTCCCCTTTATTTACTTTATATTTAGAGCCACTGAAAAAGAAAATAAGGGACTCAGAAATTCAATGATTTGATTGGTATGGTAATCAAGAAAATTTGGCTTTATTTGCAAACGATTTTATTTTGTGCTTTGATAAATCCAGAAAAGGGCATCTCTGTGTTGAACATTTTGAGACGGCTTCAAGTCTTTTCGGAATATTAAATTAACGAAGATAAACTCGAGAAATAAATTGTACCGCACACTGATTTGGTTTGGTAATACTCCTATTTATGGGAACACGATAAAATTAAGTATTTATAGGAGAATGGATTAAAAAGGTTTCTGTTATTGTAGCTAAGGATATGTAGGAAAAGACTTGACAAAAAGTAATACAAAAACAAACTGGAATCTCTGTTATAGATAGTAAGATATAAGTGGTAAAAATGTTTAGTCCATTTAGTTTTATAGGTTCATAGTTTCACAGGAGACCAAGAGCCCTTACAAGCCTAGCTAGTTTTACCAGATTGTACCCAATTTTCTATCTCTAGAGGAAAAATAACAAGGGTCAGTAGGTTTTTTTTTTTTTTTTTGTATTCAAGAAACATCTTTGCCTACGTCATAAATGATACTAAATCATCATCATCATCTTCTTTCGGCTGTTCCTGTTAGGGGTCGCCACAGCAGATCACCTGTTTCCATTTCTTCCTGTCCTCTGCATCTTGCTCTGTCACACCAACCACCTGCATGTCCTCTCTCACCACATCCATAAACCTTATCTTAGGCCTTCCTCTTTTCCTTTTACCTGGTAGCTTCATCCTTAGCATCTTTTTCCCAATATACTCAGCATCCCTCCTCAGCACATGTCCAAACCAACGTAATCGTGCCTCTCTGGCTTTGTCTCCAAACCTTCCAACCTGGGCTGACCCTCTAATATACTTATTCCTAATCCTGTCCACCCTCGTCACACCCAATGCAAATCTTAAATTCTTTAATTCTGCCACATCCAGCTCAAACTCCTGCCTTTTTGTCAATGCCACTGTCTCCAACCCATATAACATAGCTGGTCTCACTACCCTCTTGTAGACCTTCCCTTTCACTCTTACAGGTACTCGTCTGTTACAAATCACTCCTGATACTCTTCTCCACCCACTCCATCCTGCCTGTACTCTCTTCTTCACCTCTCTTCCACACTCACCGTTACTCTGAACTATTGACCCCAAGCATTTAAACTCGTCCACCTTCGCCACCTCTACTCCTTGCATCCTCACCATTCCTGTATCCTCCCTTTCATTCACACACATATATTCTGTCTTAGTCCTGCTGACCTTCATTCCTCTTCTCTCTAGAGCATATCTCCATCTCTCCAGGGTCTCCTCCACCTGTTCCATACTCTCACTACAGATCACATTGTCAGCTGCAAACATCATAGTCCACGGGGACTCCTGTCTGATCTCGTCTATCAACCTGTCCATCACCATTGCAAATAAGAAAGGGCTCAGAGCTGATCCTTGATGTAACCCCACCTCCACCTTAAACGCATCCGTCACTCCCACCACAGACCTCACTGCTGTCATACTACCCTCGTACATATCCTGTACCACTCTTACATACTTTTCTGACACTCCTGACTTTCTCTTACAATACCACAACTCCTCTCTAGGCACCCTGTTATATGCTTTCTCTAAGTCTACAAAAACACAATGCAACTCCTTCCGACATTCTCTGTACTTCCCCATCAACACTCTCAGAGCAAAGATCGCATCTGTAGTGCTCTTTCCTGGCATGAAACCATATTGTTGATCAGTAATCATCACGTGCCTTCTTAACCTTGCTTCCACTACTGTTTCCCATAACTTCATGCTGTGACAATCAGTTTAATTCCTCTGTAGTTACTACAGCTCTGCACATCACCCTTATTCTAAAAATCGGTACCAAAACACTTTTTCTCCATTCCTCGGGCATCCTCTCACTTTCCAAGATTTCATTAAACAATCTGGTTAAAAACTCCACTGCCATTTCACCTAAACACCTCCATGCTTCCACAGGTATGTCATCTGGGCCAACAGCCTTTCCATTCTTCATTCTCTTCATAGCTATCCTTACTAATCCATTGTACTTCATGATTCACTATCCCTACATCATCCAACCTTCTCTCCTTCTCATTCTCTTCATTCATCAACCTCTCAAAGTACTCTTTCCATCTCCTCAACACACTCTCCTCGCTTGTATGTTTCCCTCATTATCCTTTATCACCTTTACCTGCTGCATATCTTTCCTAGCTCGGTCCCTCTGACAAGCCAATCGGTACAGGTCCTTTTCTCCCACCTTAGTTCATACAACTCTTCATATGCCTTATCCTTAGCCTTCGCCACCTCTCTCTTTGCCATGCACCTCATCTCCTTATACTCCTGTCTACTTTCTTCATCTCTCTGACAATCCCACTTCTTCTTTGCCAACCTCTTTCTCTGTATACTCTCCTGTACTTCCTCATTCCACCACTATGTCTCCTTGTCGTCCTTCCTCTGTCCAGATGTGATATCAAGCACCTTTCTAGCAGTCTACTAAATCATACATTTATATAAAGGAAAACCAACCATGTTGACATATTTTAGTTGCAAACATTATACATCACTTATCTATCAGGTCGCGGTCAGTCAGACATTACATTGCTCATTCAAATCCTGGCTTCGTTTCAACCTCATTCCTTGTCTGCATATACTGTTCCCACAATTTCCATTTTTTTCTTGCTCCTACCCTTTTCCAAAGATCCCATTTCCGGTTGTTTTTTTCCCTTTTACTTATATACTCTACTTCTAGTACAGTTGGTTTAAACTTTGATTTCCATGTCTTAGTAACTGCTTTTTTGGCAGCCACCATAATTAGACTCAGCAGGGCCATACTGTATGTCTATACAATTCTGATTCTGTATCGTAGCTCAAAAAAAATAATTTCCTTAGTCACACTAATTAATTGTGCTTACCCAGTATTCCTGCTAGAGTAGTCTGCAGTGAATTTTTCAAGTCTGCCAACTCGATTCACTCCTAGAAAATATGTTCCCAGTTACCTCTTTCTTCCCATCACACCTCCGACATTTGCTTTCTATTTGAGGGGAAAACTTTGAGTCTACTTGGGGTATAAAAATACCTATGACGACACTTCCAAGCAAAGATCGTAAGTAAGGGATTTGACCGTTTTTACAGACTGCTTCTGTCCATAAGGGCCGAGGGTGCCACACCAGGAGTGAATTTGTGATTTCCCATCCATTAGTCCAGATTGAGTTTGAAAATGGTCAGGGAAGGGTTCCGTTTCACGTGAATAGGAATCCTACTCCAGAGAGAGAATCTGTGGGACGCATCTGTCTCTCCAGCATGATCTGTTGTCAGAGATCATGTTTAGATCCTTGGAGAGGGTAAGCCTCATCCAGTTAGTTTTGCGAATATGCAACATTTTAATCAGAGCTGGGTAAGAGACTGCTTTTAGTCAAACATAGCTCGCCCCTCAGTAATCAGTGGGAAACTGAATACAGTGATAGGGATTTTAATTGTTCTACATATGGCATGTTGGTTATACTCGTGAGGTTTCTCAAAAAAAAAAAAAAATACAGACGATGCTCCAGCTGTTGCAGGTGCCTGATGAGGTACATATACCAAAGGGTAGGTTGGACTCTATTATTGGTCTGAGGGCTGAGTGCAGTGGTACTATGACATCCTTAGACCTGGATACCATGCCCTTACTTATAAGCTGAGCCACACAGGATTCCTAACTACTGTGGACATATGGTGGGCAAAGTTCAGATTACTACCAGGTCTCTCCCCACTGGGTCTACTCTTAGGGAGGATACTATCAATGTTGTAATTTGCAGGAGTATTTGATTTCCCAAAGGGTGTTATTCACTTTTCATTAGATTGAGGCCTTGGCTCTGACACTAATCATTAGTCTGCATTAGTTGTTGCTGTAGGATATCAGCATCATTTTGGGAGTCAGTGATTGCCCCCAACTTGCAGTCATCAGCAAACTCGGTCAGCCAAAGGCCTTATACTTTTGCCTTGACATCTGAGAAGTATATTCCAAACAGGAAGGGGGCCCAGCACTCAACCCTGTGTTACTCCAGTGGTGACTGGCCTCTTGTTGGATGTGGAGTCCCTACTTTAATAACATATGTCCTGTCTGTAAGCCATTTGGCTATCCGTGTGGTGACGTAGAGGTTTATGACCAGTTTTGTGAGTTTATCCATAATACCTGAGTGGGGGTATTTGGTATCGCGGTGGTGCAGCGGTAGCATTGTTGCCTCACAGCAAGAGATTCTCCCGTTCGATTCCCGGCTGGAGTGCCTTCTATGTGGAGTCTGCATGTCCTCCCCGTGGTTGGATGGGCGTTCGAAAGACATGTGTAAATGGGCGTGCCTTCGTTGAAGGTTGAACGTCGAGCTGGCACCTTGGCGTTCATGAAAATCTACTGCCAATCATTAGCGGACCGGAGTTCCGCTGTGGCGACCCCTCACCCGGAAAAATCCGAAAGACAAACAACCTGAGTGGGGGTATTGTGTTAAATGTCTGGCCCTGATGACCTTCTCAAAGAAGTCCACAAGACTGAGCAGGCAGGACTTGACAAAGCCAAACTGTGTCCGGTCTAGAGTCTGGAGATTTCCTATGTCATTAATTAGGTCCATGATTATTGCTTTGCATGTGAGGCTAGTCAGACTTGCAGGTCGATATTTTCCTGGGTCTGTTGATGCCCCCCAGTTGCCCAGAGGGATGACAGTTGCTGTTCTCCACTCTACTGAGGGAAAGCCTGTCAGAAGACTGTGGTTAAGCAAGCGAGTGGGTTTGCTGTGTCATGTTTCAAGCTGTATAATAGGTATCATGGGCTTCTGTCCTGGACCCACTGGCACAGTGTTTCTAGCTTGAGAGCGCAGTGACAACCTGTTCTTTTGTGATAACAGGCAGAGGAATGATAGGGAGTATTTCATGAGGAGTGACTGGAGGTGATAAGGGGGTGAAATCTGAGCTGAATTTATTGGCCAGCAAGTTTTCTATTGCATCTGGCTGAGTATAGGAGCTGCCATCTACAGCCAACCCAGCACATTGAGGATTTCCGTTAAGATTTTGGACATAACTAAAAAATGCTTTGTGGTTATCTTTTGCTTGGGAGGCTGTTTTAGTCTCCTGTTTTAGCTTGTGAGGACTTGACAAGTTCATTGATTTGCCTGTTAAGACTATTGACTATCTTTTTTTTTTCTGTGTTGTGCACCCTCTCTATTACTTGTAGATGGTAATTTCTTCCTTCTTTTGTATAGTCTGTTTATGCCAGGGGTCCACCAGGGTGACTTGTTTTTCTGGCTAGGTCTAGGTTTAGCTTGGTCAAGTACTGCCATTTCTGTGCAGTTTAAGTGGTTATACAGGGCATTCATGTATACTGCTGCATAGGCTTCCAAGTTTTCAGGGTTAGGATAGCTTTAAAATTACCAAGAACCACTAAGAAAAAAAAAAACACGTAACTCTTGAAATACTCTAAGGAAGGAAACCCAGCCAACAGTCCAAATACTTTAATGAATGAGTGCTTTCATTGCAAACTTCATCAGAATCAGTTTCCATGATAACTTTGCTAGTTAATATACTCTGTCCAATTAATTCCCTTGCCAATCAACAGCCAGTCACATTTAATTCTCCACAAATCCAATAAAAAGTCGATCCTACCAAAAAAAGTATAATGTACTGTAACAAAAGATGAAGTAAAACCACAGAAAATTACATGACATGTATCAGCAAAACTGTATGACTATTTAAATACATTATTTAAATCTTATAAGACTTTAATTTAAGAACACTTGCAATTGAAACATGATCATTCAGGCCAGGGGGTGATGTGGAATTTAACCTTAATTGCCACTTAAGTGCTTTCTCTTCTCTCTTGTCTGCCCAAGGTTCACCCCGAATGTCCTTGACAACACATTCTAGCCCTTTATTTTATATTAACTAACAAAGTTATAATGGAAACTGTGATTCTTTTGAAGTTTGTAATGAAAGTACTCCATCATTAAAGTATTTGGACTGTTGGCTGTGTTTCCGTCCTTGGTGTTTTTCAGGAGTTGCATAGCTTTAAAATTACCTGTGCTATCATTTAATAGAAGGTAATTTGCTTTGGAAAAATTCTTTAGGGTTTTAGGGTTTGATGAGGGGTTCTAACATTACATTTATTTCAAAGGAAATGATTTATGATTTGATCTTGACAATGAGGACATTACGCTGGGGGTGAAAATGCTCCCCCGTGTTTGTAAATACTGTGTCAAGAGTATTTGAGCCCCTAGTGGGAGTACAGACCAACTATTCCAGAGCATTTGCATTGACAAAGTCTAGGAATCTCTGAGCCTGTATGTTATTGGTTGTGCAGGTTTCTCATTTTGCGTAAGGGGTAGTTAAAATTGTCCAGGAGTAGTGTGTTGGGCTGAATGATAAGTGATTCTGGGAACTACAGGTATGTAGTGTTTTTCATTGTTCGTGGTTGGGGACCTGTAGCTAGAGATAATATGGTGGGGGATTTTGCCTGTGGTCAGCTGGACAGTGAGTATCTCAAGCCAGTCATCCTGCTTGACCAATCTTGAAGTGTGATTGTATCTTATGTAAATGGAAACACCTCATTCTTTAATTTTTCCTTTTCAGAAGCTACAGTCTTGCACTGCCAGGGTGCTTTCCACAGCCTTGAACCATGTCTCTCTAACTGTACAGATATCAGCATTCTCCAGGGTGAGGACAGTTTCCAGTGACTGCAGTTTCCTAACACTGAGCAGAAGTACCTTCATCTTGGCATTAGAAGCATTTGTCACGTTGGTAGGTCTGTTGATTTGGCACGGCTTAAACACACTATGGGAATGATTAATGCTTTTTCCAATATTCGTAAGCCTAGTAGCAACAAGTACAGATCATCTCTGGCAAAGCAGTGTGGTCTGTCGATCATGTCACCCCAGGCAGACAAATACTGGATCCCCTTGAAATGACACCAGTAGATAAACCAATTATTGAAGTCAGACATTTTCTGATTGTATTGTGGTATTCTTGGTGAGGGTAGAATGCTTCTCAGTGTGAGGCTCACACCTGTCTGCAACACTTATTCAGATCCATCATGTCTCTCTCCATATAGTCCAGGGAGATGCTCTTTCGGTCATTTATGTGCAGGTCAGGCATATTTTTATCAACCAGAGGAGATGATGTTGGACAGTAGTTAATAAAGTGTTGAAGGAATTTATCTGTGAGGGTAAGAGGGCAAGAGTTAAGTGGGATATGTTGATCCTCCCAATAGAGCAAGGTGGTTTAGGATTACCCGATTTGAAGAGATATTTTAGAGCTATGCAGTTTAGGCTCATATATGTAACATAAGTTCAAGATTATAATCCAACAATGGTGATGAACCAGGGGGACATTTATAAGCAGAAAGAAATAAGCAGATAGTGGGATTTTGGATGCAGATCGTGGAGGACAATAATATCATTTATCTTCTTCTTCTTTCGGCTTTTCCCTGTTAGGGGTTGCCACAGCGGATCATCTGTCTGCTCATGATTGGCAGTGGAGTTTTACAGTGTTGAGTTGCCAGCCCGGCGCCCAGCTTTCCAATGTAGTGTCTCCAATGCAATCAGTGCTTCTCTTTGTTAACCGCTTAAGGTTGCGATCCCACTTCAGTGGTCTACATGTATTTCTTCCAAAGTGACATACACAAAGGCTATTCACAAAACGCTGAGTGGTTGGGTTTAAACTATTTTTCTGCTCTAACATTATATGTTTAATTAAAACAATGCTATAAATTGCAATTTTACTAAGTACTAAATGCCTATAAGAAAAGACGCCACTTTCCCGATGTTGCCTCGATAACTGAAAAGTACCAAGTAAACTTTAACGACTTTTTCCTCCGGTAGATAGCAAATAGAGGTGTGATAGGGAAGAAAGAGGTAACTGAGCATGTTTATTGGGAGTGTAATG
The DNA here is from genome assembly GCF_019279795.1 of Protopterus annectens. Lineage (NCBI taxonomy): Eukaryota > Metazoa > Chordata > Ceratodontiformes > Protopteridae > Protopterus > Protopterus annectens. The sequence continues at coordinate 491,351,485 of NC_056728.1, read as the reverse complement.
CATTAGCTGATTTTAAAAATTCCCTACATAGTACACACTCAGAAATATTAAGGAGCAAATGACAGCAACTAAGGAAATGATTCCTTTGCAGTTGGACTCCGGATCTGAATTGCCTAGACATAGAAAGACCTTATGTTGAATTGTATTGTACTAAAAAACAATTACTAGAAAATGGAAATCAAAATCTAAACCAAATGTATTTGAAGTTTTGAATATTTTAACATAGATACAATAACTGGAAGTATGATCTTTAGAAAAGGGAAGGAGCAAATTACATTGAAATAAATGGAATGCGTTAGAACAGTAATGCAGAATAATGTTCAGGTGGATGAGTGAGGTTTGAGAGAAGGCAGAAACTGAACAATTGTGTTTTAATGTTTGAGTGAATGACAGTTGTCAAAAAGAAAGAAAATATGTACATGAAAAATGTTATGGTTTGTTTTATTTTCTATTAATCTATGCCTATGTCTTACCTGATACTTTACATATCATCATTTTTTAAACACCTTCATGAATCAGTCAAAAGAGAAGTTTCTAGGAACAGATGGTATTCCTGTGGAAGTTAGGAAGGTGGGAGGTAAGAAAGTGATAAAGATCAGGTTTTGTTTAACTGTATTTTAAAACTTGTGGAAGTATGAACAACTTGGTAGAAAGTTGTGGTGGCTTTATTGATTGGAGGGTAAAGACCCTTCAGACCCATCTGCATATAAACCAATTTCAATGTCAGAACATGTTTATGAAGCATTTGTGGGTATACTAACAAAGAGAACGACAAAAAGGTGTTTCCATAATTTAGAGGATTAATGTGGTTTTGGTAAGAGGAGGCAAACATTTGACAACATTAGTAGGACAATGGCCACTCCAGTGCATAGAGGTATAAAGCCCTAACTATTGCCTAGTTGAGGTGGGTTCATTTAGCAGCTTGGGTGACTGGAGCAGCAAGGAGGGATGGGCAGTACCCATCCTGGATGGGTGGGCATTCATCACTGATACTTCCTTAGGGGAGGTGTGGTTCATGGAAGGGAGTTGCTCTCAAGCATAAGAGATGAAGTTAGGGATTTGGGGCAGGAAAGTGGGTAGGGCATTTAAACCCCACCCACACAGGGCACCCTTAGGATCCGTGGCAGTCCATAGTGATACTGGAACAAGTCCTGGGGCTAGAAGACATGCTGGTAAACCTGATGTGGACATGGGGCACTGGGTGCCAAGCTGGTAAAAGGTTGTCACAAGGGAGACAAAAATATCAGAACATTACTATTCCAGAAGGAAATAGAATGTAAAAATAAACTGCTACTGTTGGTAGGTCTTGATGCATAGAAAGCATTTGAGACAACTAGCTGGGATTTTGAGTAGGGCAATGGAAACCTTTTCATTTCCTAGTAGCGTGATAGGGTTAATTAGGTCAGAGACAAGAATGACGATGGGAGTGTTCCTCACAACAAGCAGAGTTTAAACAGAGGAACCAGGTAAAGGTGGTGTTTCCCCTTTATTTGCTTTACATTTAGAGCCATTGGCAAAGGTAAGTAAGAGGCTCACAAATCCAATAATATAATTGGTATGATACTCTAGAAAAGTTAGCCTTATTTGTAGATATTATTTTGTATTTGATAAATCTAGAAAATGTCATGGTATTTTTGAACACTCTGATACAGTTTTATATATGTTCATGATATTAGACATAATAAAGGTAAGACATATCCTTTAACGGTAAACTATGTTAACCACACATGAATTGGTTCAGCAGTACCCATAATTATGCGGGCATAAGATGAAATATTTAGGTATATGAATTAAAACATTTGTTATGGCAGTGAAGGGTCATCTGGGAAGAGACTAAAAAGATGATACAAAAACTGAGATACTGGGTTTGGATAAGGATAGTAACACACGCAGTGAAAATGTTTCAGTCCCCTTCATTTTTATGTATAGATCTATACATAAAAATGAACAAAGTTGTTGGCAAGCTGAAGGAATTTATTTGGGAGGGAAAGAGGGCAATAATTAAGTGGGATAAGTTGATTATCCCCATAGTACAACATGGTTTAGGATTTCCCAATCTGAATAGAAGGTTCTAGGTCAAAATGTAAGGGGATGATGTTGAAATGAGGTGGAGGATTGAGAAATGGAGAGTAGGACTTTGGATGCAGGTCCTTAAGGTTGATAATAATAAAAAAATACAGGACTTTATCCCTCTATGCCACTGGAGTGCTGCTGAAATTATATGTAAAAATCCATGCATACTAAGATTATATATTCCTCGTTTTGAAGAAGGTATGAGCCACCTCAAAACTAGTTACATGTCTTGATCTGCAGTTGTGGTACTGCATACATATGTGTGCTGACTTCTCCAGATCCAAACATAGAAAAAGTTTTAAAACATGAGGAAAAGTCTAAGATGACTTCTCTGCTTAGCTCACCAGAAGCATATTGGTATCCAGTGGTAATGGAAATCAAAGCAGACTTGGACAAAAATCAGACCGCAACTGAATGTTCCAAAAAAATAAAAGAAAGAATAAGGATTATATGAGAATGAAAGAAATGTGGGAAAGGGTTAAATATTTTGGCAAATACAGAGCTTTCCTGGAACAACATCATGTAAATCACGATTTGACACAGGAATGGTTATGCAAAGGTAAATTGAAACCAAAAAATGAAAGGTTAACAATTTTTGCCCAGGATAGTGCACTTACATGCATGTTGGCTTAAAAAGTCCATTGAACATGTTGGAGAAACAGACTAATGCCGGTTCTGTTAGGAAAATAAAAATAAAAAATTACCGGAAACGGTCACAGAATTTTTCTGTACTCATGCCAGTAATGTGGCAAGACTGTTGTATTGGGGGTTATGCAAACATTACAACATTAAAGTAATTGTGAAGCATTGGGAACATTAACTACAAAACATTGTAGAGCATGGGATCACCCATTACCAAAATTTCAACACTAGAAATGAGGAAACCAGATATAGTATTCCAGTGAGGTTTAAGGGGAAAGAGAACTCAACAATTTATGTAACATTTGAATGAATGATCATTAAAACTGTGTATACTGCATGAAAAAAATGCTTCTAGGATTTGGTTTCTTCTATATTACTGGATATGTACCCGTGTCATTGTTTGAGTTGAACTTTAATAAACATGTTTATAAAAACAGACTGTTGCAGTATTCAAAGTGAATATGTAATGAAGATGAAGAAAATTAAGAGGATTAGACCTGATAGAGAGAATGCCTGAAGAACTGTCAACAGAAAAGTGTGTGCTATTGTCCCTGAGGTGGCAGCAAGATATCTTAAGTAAAGATTAAGAAAGCAAAAGAAACTGAATGCAGAATTTTGCAGAATAGCAAGGAGAGCTTTAAGGATGTATTTAAATGAGCAGTACAAAGAACATGAAGAAAGTACTCTGGAAAATAAAGCAAAACTAAAAATGAAGTAGACTACTAAGCTGTACCAAACCCAAAATTTAAAAAAAAAAAATTGAAGCTCCAAAAAGGAACAAAATCTTTTTGTAAGCAAAAAATAAGTGCCTTTGTCTTATTTTACTACTGACGTCATCGGACTTGATCATAAGTAAAATTCATCACGTTTAAAATCCATTAAAAACATGTGACAAACTTTAACAAATCACTGTTTAAGATGCTTTGCCTTTAAAATGCATTTACAGTTGATACCTCCACCCAGTCCTGGTTTCACATTAGCATTTAATAAAGTTTGCCTTTTGAGTTCCCTTACTTCTAATAATGTTTGCACATTGCTGCCTCTAACCCCCAAATTCACTGCATCTCTCAAAAAAAAAAAAAACTTTGTAAAAGTTTTACATTCTTGTTTGTGGCTTTGTAAGGCATTATTTGCATCACTGGTTTTCATTGCATAACTGTTTCATACTTTTTTTTTAAGTTATCTAGTAGTTTTACGTATGTAGAAACTTAGCACCATAATTAAAATATCCTGGACTGACAATGGATTTATTAACTGTACTAACAAAAACTGATAGCCCATCTAAGACATACCTACAGTATCCACAATTGGTAAATTTAAACACACCTCTTTCTTTAACAACCATTAAAATCCTCTGATTTTTTATCAAAAAGGTCTTTAATTTAGAGAAATATGGTTTGTTTCCCAACCTATATCAGGATAACCAGCAAAGATGATCTGATTATTTCTAAGTTCACTGGTGGTGTCTATATAGCAATAACATGGATATTGTTTCATCACCTAATATTGAAGGTGCTCCATATAGACATTTCACTTGCACATTGGATTCATCTGGCCCCATTCCTTTATAATCCTTACATTTTCTATTCACAACTGTGTCTGTTATTTTTAATATAGATTCAATATAGCATTGCTGCTTAAAATTGTCTTGCATTTTGACTAATTCTTCTTCAAAATACTTGCCATTGCTTGTAAACCTATCTACTCTACACAATTGACCTAATATATATATTTTTCATATAAGCTGGGTTGTATATTGGAATAATGTAATAATGGCATTTTTTCTGAATTTATTTCGTACCATTTTATAAGCAGATGAATCCAATTAAGTTATTACTGATAGATCAAAGACAATGGTATGGGAAAGCAGTATCTTGTATCTTATTATCTAAATCCTGGAGCATTCAACCTAGGGAAGTTTTTGTAGGGCTATTTAATAAAAAAAATAATAAAAAAGACTGCATGAAGTGATTCAAATCCCAATTGAATTGTTTAAAATCCTGCAAAATGATGCTGTTATAGTGTTGCTTAGAATTTGCCAGCACATTTGGAAAAAGCAGCAGTTATTCAATTGGAAAAGGTCAGTTTATGTTTGTCTTTTTGGCTTTTCCCGGTTAGGGGTCACCACAGCGGAACTCCGGTCCGCTAATGATTGGCAGTAGATTTTTATGGTGCCGAGTTGCCAGCCCGACGCCCAACCTTCAGCGAAGGCATGCCCATTCGCACATGTCTTTCAGAGGCCACTCGACTGCGCGGGGGACTTCACTCCAAAAAGGACAATTTTAAAGGGGGCTCAAATTATTGAAAAATTACACTTTTTTGTATGTTAACAAGGTGGCGCTCAAGACCCTGTAGGATACACTTTGGCAGTATACAGGCTGTAAACTGGCAGATGTGTGCAAGCTAGTTTTAGAAGAGAGAGACATTACAGAGCAAAATTGCAAATATTGACTGGATAACAGAAAGCCAGAAAACAAATATTTACTTTTTGACTGCTGTAATGCCTTCAACTATAAAAACTGTGGATGTTCTTGGAGAAATGGAAGTGCCTGGTGAACTTATTTTCTTCCTGAGGAATTTGTATGTAAGCAAGAAGTAAATGTAGACTAATTGATTGGTATAGTATTGGGAAAATCGTAATTTACCCTCAATATATTCCTGCTATATACTTCCTATTATTTAACAGTGTCACAATTGATGACATTTGGAGCATTTGTTAGGGAAGGTCTTTCGTATTTTTTCTACCCCCTCATGATTCCGTTTCCCGTATAATATCTTCCCAGTAGTCAGTCCCACTACTCACCTAGCCAAGATCTTTTCACTGTGAAGTACCAAATAACCAACTTCCCAGCACACCAAGTACACTAAATTCCCCCGTCTCTCAATGGCTTCCTTCTTAATCCTTTAAAAGTGCTCCTGCCATTGCTGAACTATACCCACACAAAACACTCATCAGTTCTCCTCAAGAACAGTCTCATAATAGAAATTAGCAGATATCCAAAGTTTCTTTTTTACTCTCTAATCATAATAATATTTCTTTTAGTTAGAAAAAATGTAGAAACAAATTCAGGTCCATTCTCACAATCTGCTTTTCCTCCCAGTCAGTTTCTCCTTCCCCTTAACTCGCCTCCTGTTTAATGCAGGTAGCTTGTAAAACATGTTCACACTTGGCTTGTAATACTCTCAAGATGTACTCATTTTAACAAAATTTTGAGTTAGAGGACATTTTTGTCTTCCTAAAGCACTCATTCCAGAGTTAGATATTGCTTTAATACTAAATCCAGACTAAAAGCAAGTGGAAAAACAGTAGCTCTTTTAATCTAACTTGAAGTTAGTCAGAGTCTGACTAACTGGTTTGTCACTTGCACACCCATCAACCAAAAGCTCCAAATTCTTACTGCTTTGTGCCCCTACAGAAATTTAGTACTCCTTGAGGACTTTGACATCAGTCACCTAGGACCCTTAAAGAAACAACATGGATGTATTTTAGCAGATCTAGGCATTAATCAAATGCTTGAAGAGCCTGTTAGACTAAATGTATCTGGCATCCATTCCTTACTTGACCTAGAATTAAAGTACCAAGCAATGCAATCTCTCTGAGGTCTATCACCATCCCTAAACAACCACCACTCTCACATACTTTTCCTTACAAGCAACCTTCACAGAAAACCTGTCACCACAAAAGAAAAGTTACATTCAGGGGGAAACATCTAAACTTGCCTAGCTTGAAGTATCACCTATCATGTGCACTATCATATGCAAACGGGAGTCCTGCTCTGAACTGACAAGATCCAAATTAAGATGCCTCTTCAGCATACTACTAACTGTGCAAGACCCATTTTTCCCATAATTGTCAAACTGTACAGACCAAAATGGAATAATTGTATCACTAAAGAGTTAAAAGCTTTTCCTGGCAGTCAGCGGTGAAGCTTGGGCATGAGAAAAATGTCTGTTATCCAGGAGCCCTGTAGTTTAATTTATTCTATTTTGTAATTTTACCAAAAATCTATCCACAGACAAACTCCTCTGGAACAGCTGAAGAGGGTAGATTTTTGGTTTTGTCAGACACTTGGAAACAATTCAGTCTTTTAACAAGCTGAGCTGAAAAACGCAGCGCTACAGTTGACAGGGTTGTTCGCTACTCTGACAGATATTCAGCAGATGTCTTTCTCTTTGAGTTTTACCATCCTTATTTTGTACCCTATCCACCGCGCACACACACCCCCACTGGTAGCTGCCATTCACCCTTACTAGCACCCTTTATACCAACAAAGTAAATACTTATCACAATGGTCAAGATCACCTATCCAAAACTCAACATCGCTTCAACCACATACTAAGTCAAATCTTGTTTTAAATCTCTTAAATAATTGCTTTGTTTTATGATTAACATGCTGCCACCTTCTTTATATAAATAGATTTTTTTAAAGGGATGATGAAAGAAGAAGCAAAAGAACCTTGCATATAAAATTACTTGTAATACATGCTTAACATTTCATTTTAAAAGCATGTGATCATGGTGTTGTGATGTATGTTTTGGTCGACTTTTCACAATAGTTGAATTGTCTATTTGTATATAATGCTTTATTTTCGGTCATTACAGTGCAGTACAGTAGAACCATATTGTGTTCATACTAAAGTGTCTTTCAGAAATGCTGTGTACGAGTGCATGGTCCTAGGCTAAGCCTATAATGGGTACCCAATCAGTCATCTGCTCCAGTATACATGTTTAAGGAAAAAAAACAAGGCTTTTTTTGATGGTTTCGGTAACCTGCTATTATGGTCCTTGGTCATTCTTTGCACATGATCTAATGTTCATTGCCCCATCCCTGCCCTCTTCATTGTTGCAAGGTCTTAAAAAATATCACTTGGACTTTTGAAATAAAAGTAGTGACAAATGGGGCTGCAAAACTCTGCTTAAGTAGTTCAGTGTTGGTTAATAGTTTCCTCTAAAACATAAGCTGCTTCAGTGGCCTTTCGGTTGTAAAAAGTATCTCTCGCACACTTCAGTGTTAGGTTGAGTGATAAGTAAAGATATGATAAAGAAAGTCCACAGGATTTAACCACGGGGACTGTGGCCCATAGCATGAGGTTGCTTAGTCAGTAAGACTTTTCTAGTTTGCCTAACTCTGTCCCCATCCATCTCAAGTTCTTTCTTGCTGTGAAAGCTTAGGCAAGAAGTGAAAAAATGCCCTAACTTGCATGTTCGTATTTTGTGATAGAAGTTGGTATTTTTGGTACTTTGATCACCATGTCCTAGTTGTGGTGAGAAAATCATTTACTGTTTAAGGGCCATCTCCACCATGTTTTACAAGCTGTTTCTTTGTATTTGTCCTTCAGTAGAATTACCATTGAATATAATTTGAATACAGTACCCTGTTTGTTGTACATCTGTCTAATTGCCTAGTCCAGTTTGAAAGGTCAGACATATCCCTAAGCAAGAACATTGAAGGCTTAAAGTCCTAGGCTACTAGACAGCTAAGTCCTTCTGTCCAAACTGTTTTCCTCAGGCTCTTACATGGTGATCTGTGCTTGGCTTTTCATGCTGTGAAAGAACCTGCCCATTTTGATCTTCACCTTCAGAGATGTCACAGTACTGTGAATGTCCACACCAAAAAACTTAACCTCAACAGATGTGTTGGCTGCATCTGCTGGCTCAATAGGTATTTAAGTACATCCTTTGCTTTATGAACAGACTCCCTTTGCGTATCAAGCATAGTATTATGTTGACTTCCTCTAAATCTGGATTATATAATTGTATGTGTAACTACAAATTAATCTGTGGGATACGTGACATTAGTTTACACACTCAAGTGATTATTGTCTCATAATTGTTAATGTGGTACATGCTAACTTTCTACATGGTCACTTGGGCTACAAACTTAGTACCTGCCTATGAACCTCTTGAAATACAAACTCTAAGTACACTCACTTTATCATTTACCTTTCTTCTTTATCTGTAGTGAAGTTTTACCCTTCTTGTGAGTTTTTTCTTCTTGACAGCTTCTTGCATTTGTGTCCATTTCACATGTACCAACCCAACCAAGTATTACCTGGGGAAGGTGGACCCTATTGCTGACAAACATTGTGTCTGTGTTGTTTAGAGCCAGTCTGTAACAAAGTCTGCTGCTCATTATGCATACCATTTAGTTTTGCGCCCATGTAACATAGGAACAAGTTCTTCCAAAATTACTTTTGTTTTTTTTTTTTGTTTTTTTTTTTTTGCAGTTATTTGTTATCAATCTTTCTGTAATTGTAAGATTCTTTTATTTCAAAAACAAATCAACAAACTATAACAAATGTTTTAGTTAACCGTGACAGACAATGCAGTCCTTATTGTAGCCGCATACTGTTATAATGTAAAAATGAGCATGTCATCTTTTTTTTTTTAATCCTTGGTACTATTACCTGAAAACTGCTGCTTTTACTTCGTCTCTTGCTTGTTTAGATTTGTCATACTTATTCCCATACTGTTGCCAGGTAACCATGCATATGCATTACTTCCATGATTTCCCCTTCAGTTTTGTACATTTTAGTTTGCATTTCCTCCATCGTTAGATTGATATCTTGCACAACTGGTGCAATCCTAAATTATCACTTTTTTATACTTGCTTTCTTTATCATTAGTAAAGGACTCCTTAGGGCTTTCTGAGACCTGGTTGTAAAACACCTCTAGTTGTAACTAAGAATGAGCATACTCTTTTTTTTTTTTTTTTTTTAAGTACTCTGCACTAGGACTGAGCCATCAGTGTTTTTCATAGGTTTTATGCGAAGGCCTTCAGCTCGGAATATGCCCAAAAGTATGATCCTAGTCTCCCAGTTCTCCACTTGTACATCATTAATGAGCATTTTTCACCATTGGAGGCATTTTCAGGAGCCTAGCTAGGATTAAAAAAATATTTATGCAGACATTCCTATGCTAGTATTCTTGCTTCTTTAACAGGTGTAGGTATGAGATGATTGTCAGTCCACCTTTGAACATTCTAAAAGCTGTATTCAGTTTGATTACGTAGTCATGCTTTAATTTTGCTGACCGAGCATTTCTCCTGCCTTGAAGAGTCTTGTATGCTCTTCTCAGCTACTTTTTGGCTATGCTGTAGCTGTCCTTGGTCTCACTAAATATTGCACTAATTTAAAAGACCCCCTCCCAATCTTTTCCCATTTACTATAATTTTGTTTAGTTCATCCAGGATATGCATATATAAATCTACTACTTGCTTAAGTCAGACTTTTCGTTTGCTTCCTTTCAAGCTTTTTACCATTGCTTTGATAATCTGTTCTCAGTAAAAGATTTAATTTATTTTTCCTACGTTGTTGTCTATCCCCTGACTGTATGGTAAGCTTTTTGGGAGAATGTCCATCTTTCCAGCCTTTAGCCTTTAAGCTCTTTTTCTGAAATACCTTTCTTGGCTGTTGCTCCTAACTTTTTTTTGCTGTAGTCTGCTGAGTGCTGTATAATGTTTAGAAATGTAGTTTTGTACTTTACAAAGGTATCCTGTTCTGAGCTAGAAGCAGTAGCTGCAGGAGACAGCTGAATGGGTGGGGTCATGTGGTCAACCAGAAGGGAGGAGCTATGCACAAAACCACAAAAACTAACTTCCATCATTATGAAAGTCCAATCAAGACAAAAATAAGTGTAGAAGAATAAAAATATTTCAATGCATTGGCTGCATGACAGCTTACTTAATATCTAGATGGAAACAAAAGGTTGTGAGGCATGAAAAAATAAATTACTTTTTAAATACTTTACTGGAATGCCAGTCAAAATCAAGTATAAGAAAAACCAGAAGCACTCAACTCAAACCACTTCTCCTTGCACTGCAGTTCTAATTATAATATATTCAGCTTTATTAAAGTACCAAGTAACATGCTGAAAGTAGAAATCTATGTGATGCCCCCACTTGTAAAAATGTTTCTTATCCAAAAAAGACCTGCTGCCTGACAACTTGTTTAATGGGGAAAACATGATAAAAGTAAAAAATGAAAAGCAAATAAGAAACAAGCTCAAGATACATTGCTTAAAGGATTACTGTACAGGTTATGGACCACACATGATTGGCATTCTGTTTAGTTTACGGATAAAGTCTGTAGAGATGACTGGAAGTCTCCAACAAGTGTAATGAGCTTTTTAAAATAATGGAATCCTGTCCTTTAATACCCAAGGCTTATACATTATCTAGTCAAGTATTCTCTGCATGGCAACAACAGAAAGGCTTTCAATGTTGGCAATTCTTTAACAGTATGCTTATTAAAGCTTACTTGCATCTTATGATCTCAGACAAGCTTACCTTATGGTCATTAAAGCATTGCTACTTAAACACAGAGCAACAGGCACTTTGAGTAATAAGCATAAATCAACAGTACAAAAATATGACAGAAACCAGACCATTCTGCAAAATCAAGGACAGATGAAAAGCCACTGTAGTACTTATGCAGTGTGTCCTCCCCATCCAAGGTAGATACAACTACTCCTTGCCTTGCTTGGACACATCCAGAGTCACTACATGGGGTGCAACAAGCATGTCACAATTTGAAATCTCTCTGGCTGACTGTGATGGCCCTGACACATTTGTCATACCGCTCAACCTCAAGAGCAAGAAATCTGGACAAAGCCATACACAAGTGGGACAAAGGCCCAAAAATAAGGACAATTTTTAAATATTGCTCTAATAAACTTAGAAAGATAATAGAATAGGTCTTGCATTAGTATGAATTTTCTGAAGGGTATAAAATCTGAAACTCAAATGTCTGTCATTTTCTAACTTCAGTCTTTAGTGATTTGTCACTAATTTGCCAAAAACACAACTTTATGAAAAATGGACCAAAAATGTGATGCAAAAATATAAAATAGACACACAATACAGCTGCTACCTGTCAAAGAAGGGACACTTTAATATTAGTACTGCTACCTTGAGCAGCTGACAAAATAAAAGAATCTACATGCATTTAAAGTAATCTATAACTTTGATTATTACAGTTATTTCTTAATTGTAAACCCTCCATGTTTTCTTCCAAAATTGCTATTTGGAGGGATTATTAGGGGAAGAGCAACATTTTGAGCCAAAAATTGGGGACAGTTGAGAGGTTGGCTATGCCTAATTCTATAAAGCAATTTATTTGCATGTACCTCTCAACCTGTTAATGCAGTAAATCTGAACAAGGCCAAATATATTGGGGCACATATAAACAGTACTAAAAATTGCTCTTGTATAAATTGAGACGGTTGATAGAACAGCTCTTACTTTAACATGCATTTTTCTGAAGGTTATGAAGTCTGAAACTTATTATTTAGTGACTTAATTCCTAAATGATTTGCCAGAAAACTACAAATTTTATGAAGAACAAACCAAAAATAAGAAGCAAAAATCTATTCATTCTTTGAAAATCTGGACAGTTGGGAGGTATAGTTCAGCTGGGCCTGTCTTGACAAAATAATGGTTGAATGGAGCCTCTGGAGCCATTCCAATGAACCATTACTTGGCTATTTCACTTCATTTACCATAAACACTAATGTGCATACTGCTTTACTTCTATGATGAGTTGGACTTCATTTGAAAGTTTTATTTTGTATTTTACAGCACAAACACTAAGTCATCTGTTAAACAAAGCAATGCAGTCTCACAATGAAAACTTAGCATTAAAACTTCTCTGCCCTTGAAACTCACATTCATTGAAACAGCATTGAAACCCACATTCAAAGAAAATACATTTTGCCAGTGGCAGATAAAGATTAATTTTGGGCTGTTTTCAAATCATAGGCCCCTTGCATATGAAACATACATGTGCTCATTGATACACCTTCCTCATTGTACTAAAATTATATTCCTTGTACAATACAGTACACTTGTTAGAGGGTGTTTTAAATTTGTTTTGAACATTTTTCTAGAAAGCAATGAAACAAACCATATGCACCCATAATGGCAAAACTGCCCAGTTGAGAACATTTATCATAAAAAAGTCTACTCAGACTTCCACAGTCCACCATTATTAGTAAATATACACAATTCTACAGTTCACCATTATTAGTAAATATGCACAATTCCACAGTCCACCATTATTAGTAAATATGCACAATTCTACAGTCCACCATTATCAGTAAATATGCACAATTCTACAGTCCACCTTTATCAGTAAATGTGCACAATTCTGCAGTCCATTATCAGTAAATATGCACAATCTCTGAAGTAAGTCATCTAAATAATTCCACATTAAAGAAATCTGTAACTAATGAAGCGGTTGCTGCTAGCAATCACCTTTATATTTCATGGTTTCATCGAAAAATAAAGTGTCTGTTGCCCCTCAGGAATAAATTGCCTATATTACATTAAAAAATGATAAGCTAGTAATAATATTGCAAGAGGAAATGGATGGCAAACTGATAACAGACTCATAGTTAGTATCTTCACCAAGGAGAACATTCATCCACCCTTTGTGGGAGTAGAACCCCCACAGCCTTCTGCATCAAAAGCAAGTACACAGCCTGTTGTGCTATAGTATTAACTAGGCAAAGCACTAAACTTCTATTCCCTGCAGCTCTCAGCTCCTTGTAAAATCTACTCAATACTCAACTGCATCTCAACCTCAAGAAAACTGGAAAAAGCCAAAATGTATTAAAAACAGGGACACATTAAACATTGCTTGTATAATCTTGGAAAGTTGCTAGAATAAAATGTTGTGTTGCCACCATACATTTTACTGCCAATGTCCCTGAGCAAAAAACAGTCAGAGTAACATACCACATCAGCTGCTTTGTAAAAGAGAGGAAGACTGAAACTTAAATGGCTATCTTTTAGTGAATTCAGTTCTCACCATAGCTGTCAACCTCTTAGTACAAAACACCTGGACAAACCCAGTAGTGAGGGAATACAGCCCTCAAACATATTCAGTGAATTCAGTTCTTGCCATAGCTGTCAACCTTAGCACAAAAACCTAGACAAAGCCAATAATGGGGGAATACAGTCCCAAAAATAGGGACAAATTTAAAATATTCATCTTATAAACTTAGAAAATTGCTAGAAAAGAACGTTGTGGTACTATGTAAAATGAAGAACATGAAGTTTGAAATTGAAAATTTTACTGCTGACAGAACAAAAGAGCAAATCCACACAAACACAGGGAGGAGATGCAGACTCCACACAGAAGGCACCCCAACCAAGAATCAAACCAGAAAACCTATAGCTGTGAGGCAACAATACTACCAATGCACCATCAAATATGCAAGGAATTAAACATTCAGAAACCTGACGTCTGAAATTCAAATGCCTGTCAATTTTACTGCGGACAGAACAAAAACAATTTTCAGCAGAATTAATACTGCAGACACGTCTTTGTAAAATGGCAGGGCACCAGAGCAAATCCACACAAACACAGGGAGGAGATGCAGACTCCACACAGAAGCCACCCCAACCAAGAATCAAACCAGAAAACCTATAGCTGTGAGGCAACAATACTACCACTGCACCATCAAATATGCAAGGAATTGAACATTCAGAAACCTGAAGTCTGAAATTCAAATGCCTGTCAATTTTATTTAACATTTGTTAATCAGGACAGTCTGACTTGGAACAAAAAAACAATTTTCAGCAGAGGCCCAGGAAGAAATAATGCAGACATGTCTTTGTAACATGGGAGGACACAAAAGCAAACCCACACAAACACAGGGAGAAGATACAGACCCCACAAAGAAGGAACTCCAGCCAAGAATCAGACCTGAGAACCTGCAGCTGTGAGGCAACAATGCTACCAGTGCACCATCAAATATCAAGCATTGCAACATTTACATACCACAGATATTATGAGGAACAGATCAGATCAAATATAAGGCAAAATCTGCAATCTTTTTACAAATGGTGGTGGGTAGGGAACTCAAGTCTTTAACACCTGCATACAGGGTACAGGGTTCAAGCCTGAGGTATTCCCTACCACACCACCATGAGCACCTGGGGCATTTACACACACACACACACACACACAAGTATAAAAGCAGCAAGTACCATACACACACAAAGTATAAAAGCAGCAAGTACCATACACACACAAAGTATAAAAGCAGCAAGTACCATACACACACAAAGTATAAGCAGCAAGTACCATACACACACGAAGTTTAAAAGCAGCAAGTACCATACACACACGAAGTTTAAAAGCAGCAAGTACCATACACACACGAAGTTTAAAAGCAGCAAGTACCATACACACACGAAGTTTAAAAGCAGCAAGTACCATACACACACAAAGTATAAAAGCAGCAAGTACCATACATTGTAAAAGTAAAAAGCACCATACACTTACCTGTCCGTTCTCCATAAGTTTCAGTCCTTTTCTATTTTTATTTCTTTTTGTTCTGAGCTAGAAGTAACTCCTTCCAGCCAAATGCATATTCCTAGTGTTGCATGAGATGCAGACATGTTAAAATTGTGCAACTTTATAGTACTTGGCATTGCAAGTTTTAACATCTCTGTTGGCATCATGGAAATGGACTCCTAGGCTACCTGAAAATGCTTCCCTTCCCATATAAAGTGTTGTATTTTCTTTCCAAGTAGTTTCCAGAGCTTTCTGTCGGAGGAGGGGGCAATAAGGCCTGGCCCACGTTAATGCCTAAAAGGTACTAGAAACGTATTTTTTTGCATGAATTTTCTTATTTAGGTCTATGGCCATTAATTTCCATATTTTGAAATTTAACCAGTATATGTTCTCTTTCGCTTCCAAGATATGCTCACAAATTCTATAACTGTGCCTGTCGACCAGCCGTACTTTGTGAAATGCCCCCTGAATTATGAGAATCTTGAATTTTGTCTGGTAATGGTCAGTAGTTCAGAGCCAGAGCTTTCATTGCAGTTTTATTTATTTTGCAACCTGACAAGTACTGAAATGTACTTGGCACTTGGAAAATACCCTGGAGTAGGTCTTTTCCTTGATCTCCTGTATAGATCAAAATGTTGCCTACAAAGATGGCAATTTCAACTTGAACTTGGCCGCCCCATTTGCAACCTAGCAACTGGGAAGGCCTTATTTGAATTTGTAATGGTTTTAATTATACAGCAAACAGTAAAGGAAACCTTGGGCATCCATGACTGGTTCCTTTGTCCAACACTAGCATGTTGGATAACTTCCTTTGTATTATCATCTTAGTACAAGATCCCCCATATATATCAAAAATGAAGTTTCTGTCTTTCTGGAAAAAGAGTTTTGGTCAATACTTTAATACTAGTTCACTCAGTCCAAAGCCTTCTGTTCATCCAGGCTCATCAGTGATAACTGCCACCTGCTCTCTCTAGCATTCTCCATTAACAAACTTGTTTTAATTGCATTGTCTATCTACTCT
Organism: Protopterus annectens; assembly: GCF_019279795.1. NCBI lineage: Eukaryota > Metazoa > Chordata > Ceratodontiformes > Protopteridae > Protopterus > Protopterus annectens. The sequence continues at coordinate 491,335,446 of NC_056728.1, read as the reverse complement.
GTCATTATCCTTGTTGATGAAGGTCTCTTTAAACATGGTAAGATAGTAGCCACACTGGCAACCAGTATACCCATAAAAAACTTGTAATAACTCTTCACAGCCTTAATCAAGTTATAAAATGCTAGGCTTAATGGCTATTTTCGATTTACATGAGTGAAATGATTGCTTGCTTCTATAAGAGTAAACAGTATTGCCTAAGCTTCAGTCATTTTTGGCTACCCCCCACCCCACTAGTTCTCCACAGCGTAACTGAAAAACGTCCATCTCCTGATGTCTTGCCTGCAAACAACTTTAACTAAATTGCTTCCTCTCTGCTTGGTGGTATCAAGTTCTCACCTTGCTCTGGTTGCAGTGAGGAAACTGCTTTCTCTCCAGGAAAAGTGCCAGGTTCCTAGAATATCTTATTTTATTTATTTTTATTGACCAAGGTAGAGCACTGATCCATCTTCACCAATTTCATACTGTGCTGGGGACAGAAATAAAGATGATAAAAGAGAATAGTTGAATAGAGTGCTGGTCATGACAGATTACAAGAGCAACAGGTAAAGTGGGAGAGGTAGCATATTGGATGTTCTTCGTGTTTCACTGTTGCAGTCCTCACATACGGGTTATCCAGCTCCTGGCTGCCTTCAGTCGGCCCAAATACCAAAGTCCCTGGTATATGACGTTGGCTGCCGACGGTTGTAAAACTGATGTCAGAATATCAGGTATAAAGGGAGGCAGCAGATACCATTTCCTCAGTCTTTCTTGCTGTGAAGCCCGAAGCAGATGCATTCGCACTAGTCCCAGTCGGCCATTTACCTTCTTTTTGCTTTCTGACTACCAAGTTGAAGACACCTTCAGATAAGTACCCTGTTGGGGATCATCTTTTTTTGCTTTAATGAATGTCAGATAAAGTTAATAACTGTCTTGCCTGTGGAAAACTGATTCTGCACCATGATTTCCATTCCTATTCTATAACTTGTTTGGGCCTTGAGCACGACGTCCCTAACTGTGATCTCTGTGCTTCCTTTAACCAGTGTACAATATGCTGTAGAGCTAAGATTTTTGTGTAAGCATTTCGGAACCTGGCCTAAGTTTGTCGGTATGGTGTCTTCTGGTCTCCCTACTTCGGATATACCTAGGAAATGCAAGGACAAGGACCGTGACAGGCCTAGGGTTAAATCTGCCAACGACGCACTGGGGAAATTGGTCGTCAACACAGCAGTAGTTAGTGAGGTGCTTTCGCAGCCCCTGCAGTCTGCAGATTTTCAGTCGCAAGCCTCTGCTGAGACCTTTATGGAGTCCTCCATGCCGCAGGCTGCTATTTCGTCTTCAGACCTTCCGCCTGTCGCCGCCTCAGATGTGTCCAGAGCTGCTTTGCAGGCACCAGCTTCTGATGCCTCTTCTTTTCAACATGAGACCAGAACCACACCTACTGCCTTAGTTCAGACTTATGCAGTTGCTAAGCCTCCCGAGTCCCTCCGGATTGCTAGTAAACCTTCCAGCCACAAACCTACTCACATGCAGGCGTCGGCCTTCCCTGCTGTGCCGCAGTCCCAGTTGGTAAAGAAGGCTGGTGATCTTCCTTCCCTGATTAGGGGCTCTCATCCCCCCCCTTCAAAGAGGGCTAGGGAATTATCTCCTGATGTTTTGTCTGTCTCAGATTCTGAGATTTTCAGCATGTCTGCTGGTGAAGGACATTCTCAACTTTCTTCTGGCTTTGAGGATTCTGATGCTGAGGACTCTATCCCTTCTGCCTCCCCTCCAGAAGATTTTTCCTTTGGGGATACTTTGAATACCCTTAGGGAGCATTTTAAATGGGAATGTCAGGATTTTCCACAGTCTAAGAAAAGAATCGGGGAATTTTTGGATTTGCCTCAGCATAAGCCTCTGGCTATACCTCCAGTTTTGGAAGTTGTGGATGATGTTTTCATGGAAAATTCTTTAACTCCTAATTCTATTCCTCCTGCCCCCAGAAAACAGGATAGGTATTGTAGGGCTCCTGAATTTCATCAATTCCTTTTTAAAAACCCTTCTGCTGATCCAAAAATTATTTCTCAAGGCCCCAAGGGTGTTAAGGCTACTATAGCTAAAAACCCTGTGCCTTCTGATAAGGAGTCTAGGGCCTTAGACAGGTGGAGTAAGAAAGTCTATACCTCTGCAACTCTTGCCATTAGATCCATGAATTGTCTTTTTCACATGCAAACTTTGGAGGCTATTAAGACTAAACTTGGAGATATTCCTCCATAATGGAGAACAAAGATTTACAAGACTTACTGAATTCTGCCACTTTAGTTAATAAGCATTCACTTTATTGTGGTTTTCACACTTTGGAGGCTTTGTGCAGAGCAGCAGCCACTGGTTCTGTAATTAGAAGGCATGCTTGGCTCAGGGAGCAGCCTCTTTCTGAACCTGATGAGTCTAAATTGCTGGATGTTCCTTTGCACAAGGACAATTTTTTTGGCAATAAGGCTGAGGAGGTACTGAAGAAGTTGGAGGATAAGGCAAAATCTATGCAAGCTGTAAAAGATTTCCTTCAGGTTCAGCCTCCTCTGTTTAGTAGACATTATCCTTCCAAGAATTGGTCTTTCCCTGATCCTGGCAAGCAGGGTCACTCTAGGCCTAAGGGTTTCAGATCTTCCAGAGGGCAGCCTTCTGCCCCTCAAAAGGCTAAGCAATGGCATTCTTCTTCTGCTAAATCGGGGAATTTTAAGCCAGCTCCCCAAAGCAAATATTCTCAAGGACTCCAGCCTTCTTGTGCCCACCTCTGCGGGCCCTGAGTTTCCTTTGGGGGGAAGGTTAGCCAAGTTTGCAGAGGTATGGTCTACCATCACAGACAACAAATGGGTGCTCAATATAGTAAACCAAGGTGCTCAATATAGTAAACCAAGGTTACAAGTTTTACTTTCACACCTTCCCTGTTTTACAAGTGTACCCAGACATACCCGGAACTCTCAGAGCAGAGGTAGAAACTCAAATTTCTTCTTAACTGACTATATGGGGGCTATAGAGCCAGTTCCTGCAAATGAAGCAGGCCTAGGTTTTTATTTAAGACTTTTTCTGGTACCCAAGAAAGGGGGCACCTGGTGCCCTATTCTGGATCTGTCTATTCTAAACACTTTATTGGTGATTCCCAAATTTAAGATGCTCACCCTTCAACAGTTACTACCAATGCTGGGCAAGGATTCATAGCTGGTAACTTTGCATATGAAGGAGGCTTATCTGCACATCCCAGTAAGGGAAATTTTCAGGCAGTTCCTTCGCTTAAGGGCTGGGAAGCAACACTTTCAATTCTCGGCATTGCCCTTTGGCTTATCTACTGTTTCCAGAGTTTTTACCAAGTGCCTGGTACCAGCTATTGCTTTTTGCTGGCAGAGAAACATTCAAATTTATCCTTACCTGGACGACTGTCTCATTCAAGCAAACTCCCCAGAACAACTGGAAAAGGATTTGGATTTTGTGAATAACAGTCTCTCACCTCTTTGGGTTACACTGTCAACGAAAAGAAGTCAAAGTTGGTTCCTACAAGGGAGATTGTTTTCCTGGGAGCGAGTCTGAATACAGCCACCCAGATGGTATTCCTCCCTCAACAGAAGCAAGAAGATTTTTTGGCTTACTTCATGAACTTGGCAAGCATGACCCAGCTCTCTGCAAGGCAATTCCTGCAAGCACTGGGGTTCATGGCTTCATGTATTTTGATGATCCCATATGCAAAGCTGCATATGAGAGAACTTCAATGGTACCTTAAGAATTTTTGGTGTCAACACACACAGGACTTGGACTTGATTCTTCCCCTGATTCCCTGTCTACAAATGGAGTTCCTCTTGGTGGGTGATGGCCTGTTCTCAGAACAAGGGTCTGCCTTTCCGCCCATCGCCTGCCAGCCAGACTCTCACCACAGACGCCTTAGATGTTGCATGGAGGGCTCATTTGGAAAGCAGGGGCATACAGGGAACTTGGAGCAACCAGCAGATTCACCTGCACATAAACTTAAAAGAATTGATGGCAGTGCAGCAGGCCTTTCTAGCATTCAAAGACCCTGGGACTATGCTGATCAGGACAGACAATACCACAGTCATGTGGTACATCAACAAGCAAGGGGGGACTCACTCTTACCCCTTGTGCAGACAAAGCATGAGACTGTGGTCTATAGCAGCATCTGTAGGCTTACATCTAATAGCCCAGTATCTCCCAGGGAGGCTAAACTCCTTGGCAGATTATGTGAGCAGACATGTTCTGGATCCTCACATGTGGTAACTGAACAAGAACATTTTCCATCGCATCACTCATCATTGGGGCACCCCACAAGTGGATTCTTTCTCCTCTCACACCAATCATCTCCTTCCAACCTTCTACACCAGGGAGTTTCACAACATACTTTGAGGGTGGACATGTTCTTCCCATGGACAGATCTCTCAGTTTATGCATTCCCTCCTCTGCCTCTTCTTCCCAGAGTGCTGCTAAAGATGAGGGACGAAAAACCAAAGGCTATTCTGATAGCTCCGGATTGGCCCAGGCAGTATTGGTATCCCCTCCTTCACAGCGTTTCACAGGCTAAGCCTTGGCATCTTCCCCTGGTACCAGATCTTTTGGTTCAGGGAGGGGGAAAGTTCCTTCATCCTCAACTTCAAACTCTGCATTTAACTGCCTGGCTAATACTTTAAATCTTTCCCAACGGGTGTTAGAAGTTCTTCATGAGGCCAGGAAGCCTAGCACCAGAAAATCCTATGCAGATAAATGGAAGAGATTTTGCTCTTGGATGCTGGCTGAAGGAGAAGACTCTTCTCATCCTTCTCTTTCCCGATTACCTAGCAGGACTGCTTAATGGTGGACTTTACTTCTCATCAATCAAAATTCACGCTTCAGCAATTTTGGCTTATTGTTCTTTTGAGCAACCCATTTTTTCTCACCCCTTGATGGAACAGTCCCTGAGGGGCGCTAGTAATCTTAGACCTCCCAGAAGAGCTCCTACTCCTGCTTGGGATCTTAATTTTGTCCTGGAAAAACTTACTCTGCCTCCCTATGAATCAGCTGCCTCTGCAGATTTAAAGTTTCTATCCTGGAAGACTTCTTTCCTTTTAGCTATTACTTCAGCTAGAAGGGTATCTGAACTGCAAGCCTTAATGGCAGTAGAACCTTTCATTATTTTTCACTCAGATAGAGTTTTTCTGAGAACTAATCTCTCCTTCATGCCTAAGGTAGTTTCCAGTTTAACCCTTAACCAGTCTATTCACCTGCCTACATTTTTGAACAATCCCCAAAAATAGAGGAAAGGATTCTGCACTCCCTTGATGTGCATAGTCAGCTGAGATTTTACTTATGACTAAAGCCTTTCGAAAATCTGAACAGTTGTTGGTTAGTTTTGCTCCTAGGGCTCGTGGTAAAGCTGTTTCAAAACAAACCATCTCCAAATGGATTGCTCATTGTATTCCCTTCTGTTACAGCAGCATGGGAAGGTTCCCCCTCAGGGTATTAGGACCCATTCTACTAGAGCAGCCTCTACCTCTGCAGCCTTTCTAAGAGGTGTGCCTACTAAGGACATTCTAGAAACAGCTACTTGGTCTTCTGTCCATACTTTCACAAAACATTACAATCTACCTTTGTTTTCTAAATCCAGGGCTGGTTTTGCCTTTGCAGTTTTGCAGGGCCTTCTTACCAACCCTTAGTCTGTGATCCTTCCTCCATCCTTTGTCTTTTTCCTGGGCTTTGGGACTCAACCCATATGTGAGGACTACAACAGTGAAACACAAAGAACATTAGTACAGTTGTGTACACTTACCATAAATGTAGATGTTCGAGTGTATTCACTGTTGCAGTCCTGGTTTCCCACCCTCCATTCCCCCTTTTTTCCTAAGGAACAAACTATATACTTTTTTTATTCTTTGTATGACGTGTCCAGGGTGCTACCTTCCTGGGTTAGCCTTCTTTTGGGGGCTCCTGACAGTTAAGGCAAGAAAAACTGGGGCAACGGCGTCATCTGCCTCCCTTTATACCTGACTTTTTGACATCAGGTTTACAACTGTAGGCAGCCGATGACATATACCAGGGACTTTGTTATTCGGGCCAACTGAGGGCTGCCGGGAGCCAGATAACCCATATATGAGGACTGCAACAGTGAATACACTCTAACATCTACGTTTATGGTAAATGTACACAACTGTACTTTTTAATTTGGAGCTTGTGTGAATTAAATGTATCCAGGTAAAATAATAAGCAAAGAATGTACAGATGCATTTATATACAGTAAGAGATGCCTTCCAGAAGTGTGGGGATGAGTAGCTGGAACTTCCTGAGTTAGATGTAGTCCTTGGAATCTCTGGAAATGTAAACACTATTAATGAGATGCTAAGTCCTGTGATAGTTGAACAGTGTAGCTGTGGGTTGGTGGGGTAAGGGAGGTTTGGGGGTGGAAGCAGGCCTCTGAGGGGTTGGCTACACAGTGTAACACTGGAGAGGAGGAGAATGGTGGGAGAATGTTGTGTAAACTCGTCTACTGGAAAATGTAATGGTTGTATGCAGGAAATGGACGCTTACTCTGTGAATATTTATCAGATGTCTGTCTTCTAAGACATTGACACTTTGAGGGTTTCATTAAGTGTTGCTTTACTTTGCTTCAGAAGCTGGATGAAACGCATGGTTTGGGGATAGGGGATGAGAAGCTGTTGGTACTGCATTTTTTGATTGAAGGGGTGTGGAGAGTTGGTGCAAGTCGGAGGTGAGATCTGGTGTTAGACTCTTTTATTAATGGTGAATCTACTGGTGAGGGTAGGGAATGAGTTTTAATTTAATAATTTGACTAGCAAAGATCCAATCCTCAGATTGTCTCTTTGCTGTATGGACAGCTACTTTATATTTTTAAGAAAGGTACAGTGATGTTCTGTTCTAAGGGCAAGTGAGATTAAGTGGCAGAGCTCGTTAGCTGCCTGAAGAGGTAAGTGATTGTTTTTAGATGAGGCAGTGATGGCTGGAAGGCCATTCTTTAGCTGAACTACGTGAATTCCTTTGCAGACAGCTTCTTGCTAGCCATGGAAATGAAGTGAGATTTTCCATATCCAGTATAGGACTTTTTGGATTTTTGCCTGAGTTTTTTCAATGTGGACTTAAAAACATAGGGTGGAATCAAGCCAGGTGCATAGATAAGTGAAAGATGTGATTGTTTCTAATGGTTAGCTGCCAATGGGTTTGTGTCAGTCTTTTGGAACTGAGCAATGTATCTGATGGGTTCCAAAGACTGACATTAGGTTTGTATGGATTAATCATTAATTGTTTGCCATGCTGGGCATCAGTAGTGTTCAGAAGGTCCTGTTAGTCGTTTTGTCTGAGATGCTGGCTCTATAAATAACCATGGTGTCTGTGTAAAGTATCAATGGGAAATGTAGTGTAAAGCCCTGGGTGTTTGTTACTGTATAGCAAGAAGAGTGGGTGGCAAGAGGAAGGAGCCATTGGGGGGGGGGCATACTTCAGTAGTGCTGCCTTTGAGGAGGATGACAGTTCATTTTTGACTTAGAAGGTTTAGTCTGATAGGAAGTTTCTGAAGATCTGGCAGCCCCTGCTACTTAAGTCCTGGCCAAGAAGCAACATATGGTGGAGGGAAGAGGTCTACAGTATTGAAGAGTTTCATAAGGTCAGTAAAATTTGGACCATTCATTTGCCCTTTCTCCATAGATGTAATGATATCATGTTAGGGTCTATAGTGCTTTTGTGGTGCTTCTATGCCAAAATTGTGTTCTTTCCTGTGTAGCAGGGCAGGTAGATTGTATACAAGCTTTTCCCATTATTTTGCCTAGGATGGGAAAGCTGGACGTGGTTCAGAAGTCAGGATTGTTTTTGGGTTTACTTTTCATCATGGGTTTAATAAAACTACTTTCCAGATTTTAGGAATGGTGTACTGACTGTGGCTGAGATTGTACATATGTTTAAGGGGGTGTATAATATGTTTTGCACAGTTTTTTATAAATCAGTGGTGCAAGTTGTCCGAGCTTGGGGTGTTGTGATTTGAACTTTTATTGTTTCTGTTTCTGCTATTTGGATGGTTTTGAACTAGAAAGAGAGTGGATGTTCAGGGAGTTAGATGTGGCCGAGTTGGGAGGTTGCTGACAGAGATGGCTTAAGTCTTTCAGTAACCATTTAGCACTAAAAGCTGGTGTAAGATTAACTTTGGACCAAGAGTTTTTTTAATGAGTGATGTTTTATGGTTTTGAATATCTTGGGTTCTATGACTCTCAATGCTCTTTATGGCAACATTTCACAATGTTATGAAAGTTTCCTTATTTTCTGAGGTATTGGAAGATGTAAATATTTTCTAGGCATCATCACTTAGATGAAGAGGTGCTTTTAGCTCTTTAGTAAGCCATTTATTTGGACTGTGTTTAAGCAGAGTGGTAAGTCAGAATAGTTTTTTTTATTTTGTGTAATGTAGTGGTTAACACAATAGCTGCTCTTTTTAGATTATTGTAAGGCAGGATACATCTCCAGTTAGAGATAAAGTGGTTTGTAGGTCCGGCAGTCATTTTAAAGTTTGTGGACTAAAGATCAGTTGTGCTTTTGCTTTTATAGTTGCATTAGTAGAACAGGTAATGGAATACTGGTCAAAATGAAGGGAGGAAACTTGCTGAATTGGAAATTTTGTCTGGGATGTTGCTTATGTGATCAAAAAAGTGAGCCATTGCTAATTTCTGCCTTTGGTCTCATGGAGTTGGTGACCATTTGCATCAGTCTGAGGAACGCAAGTCATTCATTAAAGTCCCAGTGTGGTGCACTTGTTGTTTTGGCAATGTTTGCTGATACAACCATTTTAACAATTCTAATAAAAGCTGGCTTAAGTCACATAGTCAGTTTTTGCATTCATCTATCAATAATTTGACAGTGTTAAGCATGCAAATCGAAGTATCACAACCAACTAATCCCATATTTGATTTAACATTGCTCATTAAACAAAAAGCTAACTTCATAGATTAACTTGTTAACAATCTAACTTGAGATCAGGAATTAATTAGTGACCATATTAACAATCTAACTTGAGATCAGGAATTAATTGGTGACCATATTTTATTTTATTTACACACTACGTCTTAACAGGTGGACCAGTGACTTCTCACTTTTTATTGGAATTTATTTTATTAAATGTATATAGGTCTTGGGCTTTTGTTCCATTTCAGGCATTCTCTTCAAGGTCAAAGTCCAACGCAACATCACATACAGCCCATTTCCATAAAGTTCTTTTTCTAATGTCTAGTACTTCTTAGTTCCATATTTTAATCTCTGCAATAATTTCGTCTCTCTCAATGATGGCTTGTGTTTGGTTTTCAGTTTTCTTGTTACGGCTGTCCTAGCCACTGTCAGTACTGAAGATAACAATAGTTTCACTTTAAAATATGTTTTTATCTCAGCTCAGCACATACATTTTTACACGAGGTTCAATTCTGTTCCATGTATTTATGAGTATGGATTAAAGAGGTTTCTTTTACGACAGCTAAGGATATCGGGAAGAGGTTAAGTAAGAGATGATACAAAAACTGAAATATGCAGGTCAGACATAGCATATTGTTATCAACCAAAAGGAGAAGTTGTGGATAATCGAGCTGAAGAAATTTAATTTGGGAGGGGAAGAGTGCAGGAGTTAAGTTGATCCTCCTAAAAGAACAAGGTGGTTGAAGATGTACAATTTTGCTTCTGCCTCTACAAAAAACGTTGACACTTCACACAGGTTCATAGATTGGTACTAGGCTATCAGCCCTAGGGCCTTTACAATCCTAGCCATAATAGTTTCCTGGATATTTCTTCCCACAGTATTTACTTCCCTGGACCCTGTTTAGTAGGGCAACTGATATGATCCCCGGGGTGACTTTCCTATCTCCCATCCAATCGTCAAGGTTCCTTTTGAAGAGGGCCAAGGAGGCGCTCTGCTTGACATGTATGGGCAGTCTATTCCAGAGTATGGGGAGTGTCTGGGTCAGGAACCTATTCCTCCAGCATGTTTTGTTCATTGTGATGACAAGGTTTAGATCCCTGGAGCATGTGGCTCTGAGGAATTGGGATTTCTTTAAGTGGAGCATGTCCAACAGCTCAGGGTTTGACATGGCCTTGTATGTTAAGCAGAGATCGCCTCTGAGTAGACAATATGCCACAGAGTATAGCTGGAGTTTTTTTTAGATGGTCAGCATATGGCTTCGGCTTTAGGCCTGTGATTGTTTTAGTGAAGTATTTCTGAGCCCTTTCCAGCTGTTGCAGATGTCTTGTGAGGTACATTCTAAATGGGGCATTGTACTCTCTATAATGGGTCTAATGAGGGATGAGTACAGTGGGACAATGACCTCCTTTTTTCTGGATGAAAAGCCGTTAGTGATGAGGTGTGCCACATAGAAGGATTTCCTGTCTGTTGTGGCGATGTGGTTATCTAAGGTGAGACCACTGTCCACCTGCGTCCCTAAGTCTCTCATCAAACTTTTGGTGTTTAGTGTACAGCCACCTATATGGTAATTCATGGGTACATGGTTTTTCCCAAAGGGGGATAACTATACATTTCTTGGTGTTAAGCTTGAGCCCATGGCTCTGGCACCAAGCAGCTGTTTCTGTAAGGCCCTTTTGTAGAATATCCACAACATTTGGGGATTCGGTAATGGCTCCCAGTTTGCAGTCATCTGCAAACTTTGTTAGCCAGAGTCCTTTAGTGTTGGCCTGTACTTCAGAGAAGTAGATGCCAAGCAAGAGCGGTCCCAGGACTGAACTCTGAGGTACTCCACTGGTCATTTAGCCGGATTTGGAGTCTGCAACTTTTACAGTCTGTGTTCTGTCAGTAAGCCAGTTGGCAACCCATCGAGTGACGTAGGGATTTATGCCCAGCTTAGTAAGTTTATCTATGATTCCAGAGTGAGGGGTGATGTCGAAGGCCTTGGTGAGGCCCAGATAGAACTGTGTGGACCGTCTTACCCTCGTCCACAGTTCTGGAGACTGATTCGAAGAAGTCAGGTTCAGGAGACCAGATCGACCCTTCATGAACCCAAACTGGGTGGGGTCCAGTGTTTAAAGGGTGCCAATGTCTTTGCTTATAAGTTCCATGATAATGCGTTCTATGCCCTTGGAGATCAGGCTCGTCAGACTGATGGGACGGTAGTTCCCGGGATCCAAGGTGGATCCCCCCTTGTGGAGTGGGATAACTGTAGCTGTGTACCACTCAGTGGGCACAAAGCCTGAGGGTGAGTCTGTGATTAAATATGACACTTGGGTGAGGTGCCAGTTCATTTTGTAGTTCATGTAGACCACAGCTCGGGATGTCGTCTGGTCCCATGGATGCTGTATTCTTAGCTTTGGAGAGTGCGGTTTCTACCTGTGTGGCCGTGATTACTGGAATTTGTCAATCTTTTGATAGGGAGATGGCCCTTTAGGGGGTGAGAGGGGGGTGAAGTTGGCACTAAATCGATCTGCCATGAAATTGGCAATATCCTTGGGATCAGTATATTTATTGCCATTCTGTTGTAGCTCAGAGCAAATCTGAGCATTGCCATTTAGATTCTTGACATAACTATAGAATGCCTTGTGGTTGTCTTTGGAATCTTTGGCAATTTTATTTTCATAACTAGCTTTGGAGGATTTTATGAGGGATATCAGCATTTTACTGAGGCTGGTAAGGGAGTTTTTTGCATCATGGGATTTTCCACTTTTCTGCAACAGTTTCTTCCTTCTGTTGTATAGTTTGTTTACAGCAGGGGACCATCAGATTGGCTTCCTTTTTGTGGAGGAGAGCATCTTGGTTCTACTTGAGATGGCCTGATTCATGCACGAGTGAATGTGCTCATACAATGCCTTTGTGTAGGATTTAGCAGTCAAACTTTCAGCTCCCATCTGCATGGGTGTCATGAAGTTGGTCACTTCTGACTTGAGTAGCATGAAGTTGGCTTTGAAGAAGTTTTTTATGGAGTTTTCCTTACTGGGGGGTGGGGGTGGGATGTGGATGTCATGGGTGATTTGCTTATGGTATGACCAATGAGGGGGTGACCACTGGTGTGGAGCATCTATCTCCCATGTTGGTAATGACCAGGTCTAGGATATTGGAGCCCCTGGTGGGGCAATGGATTTAGCTGATCCAGGGCGTTGGAATGTATGAATTCCAAGAACCATTGGGAAAAGGTGTTGGTAGCAGAGTAGTTTTCCCAGTTAATGCAGGGTAGTTGAAATCATCCAGTATTAGGGTGTCTGGTTGTATCTTAATATTTTCCATTATGTTTAGAAAGGTGTAGTGCGAATCCTGGGGCATGGTGGGGGATCTGTAGCAAACTGCAATTTGGATTGCAGTCTTATCTAGTGTTAGTTGCACCTGGAGAATTTCAGATGCATTGTGTTGAGCAACTAACCTGGAGGTGTGAATATCCTTGGTGAATATGGACAGTCCTCCACCTTTAGTGTTTCAGTCTTGGTTTGATGGCCGAAATGTGTGGCAAGAGTTGTAGCCTGGTATTGCAGGGGTGCTCTCTGGAGCCTTGAACCATGTCTCAGTTACTGCACAGATATCGATGTTCTCCATTTTTAGGAGTACCTCGAGAGAGTGCATTTTGAGGTTTAGACTTCTAGAATTGAGTAGCATTACCTTCAGATTTTGCATGCTTGTATTTGTTACGGTGGTGGTTTTGTCCTTTGAACCTTGTCTAAAAAGGCACTATAGGGGTGGCAAGAACTTTAGCCAGTAACCTGAATCCCAGGGGTGACAGGTGCAGACCATCTCTGGCAAAGCATTGTGGTTGGTCGATCATGTCGTCCCAGGCAGACAGATACTGGATCCCCTTTGACACCAGAAGCTTAGCCAATTGTTGAAGTCAGTCATTTTGTCCTTATACTGTGGTATCATTCTGGGCAAAGGCAGGATGCTACTCAGGGCTAGGGTCATACCTGCCTGGGCCACATGATCCGAGAGCTCTTCCATGTCTCTTTTCATGTAGCCCAGGGAGGTACGTCTCAAGTCATTCACTCCAACTTGGACAATGACAGAGTCATATTTGTACTTGTGGAGTGACTTGAGTGCATGCGTTAGGTGGCGGATCCTGGCACCCGACAGGCAGCTGACTGTAATTTTCTCCTTGTTCAGCCTGGTGAGTGGGGACATCAGTCTGTCTGATTATAGAGTCACCTTTGACTAAAGTGTTTGGTACGCTGTCTTACCTTGGGGGCTGTTGTTGGGTGGCACACTGGTGGTGTGAGCTGTGTCACTCTAGTTGTGACTGGTGTTTGTTTGCATTTCAGCTTTGGAGGTCCTTGTTGCTTTTGCAGGTTCATGTTAAGGGCCTGTGCATATGTGGGTTTAGTGTTGCTATGTGTGGGTGTTGATGGTGTGGGTTTTGAAGGGCTATGTGTTGCTTGAGGTGTAGGACAGGTGTTAACCTTCACCTCTTGACTGTCTAGCACAATCTTGGCTGGAGAGAGCTTTGCTTCCAGTGTGGTATGTAAGTGCATCTCTCACAGGTTGTAGTGTTGGGTGATAGGAGAAGAGGGTTGTCTGTGTACATGAAACAGTTTCTGCACTGCCTCAGTATGCCTAGATTCACCAGGTGGACAGGAGAACCGGAAACTGACCCTTGGGCATGCTTGTTTAGGTGTTTTTTTTGTAAAGTATAAGAAGTTTTCCCTTCCCTTTGCAAGGTACTTTGCAATTATAGGCTGTTTTAGTGCCTACGATTAATTTCTCCTTATTAACAAGCAGAGTTGAGTGCTTGTATCAGTTTCAGGCTTCTTAGTGCTTTCCAGCAGGTTCTAGAGCAAGTGCCTGTCACAAGGGTTCAGATTTTAGTGCTACTACTGAGAAACCAGCTAGTTCTAAAGGAAAAGTTGAAGAGCAGACATTCTGGCTCCTGGAATAGTTTAACTGTAGCCCTGCGGTACTGCATGATGCGAAAAATATGCAAACACATGCGTTTTTAGGCCAGAAAGTTGAAAGGGATAGAAATCAACCCAAAATGGCCAATAAAATTATAATTTCAGAGCTGGAAACCAGTCCTCTAATGTTGGACAGTACAATGCTCACCACTCTCACTGGTAAGCAGTAGGACTTCCCAAGCTATGCTGGTTTCAGGACTTAATTTTCTGTGTTGCTGTGGTAGAGGGGATCTGGACTATACTAGCTAGGAAACGAGCAAACAAGATCGTAATTTTTTTTTTTTTTGTTAAAACAGGCTAAACAGTGCAATAATACAGTAAATAAACACAGAAAAGGCTAACACAATTGAGTGTGTAGCCCTAAACAGTAAATGCAATTAAGACTTTACAAACTTAGCAATTTAAAACTTTTAAAGGAAGCAAGGCAAGTGCACAACTGAAAAACAATTTAAGAGGCAGTAATACAGTAGAATAAGTAGCTAGTCTACATATACAAAAAAGTCTATATATTCAGAAAAGCAGCTAAAACACACTAAAATAATACAGATGCAGTGCAACCTGGAGCACTTGTGTTGTAGCAATATTAAGGCAAATACAGTTTTAATAAATGCACTAAATTATACTCTATATATCTTTAAAGGCATCTGCCATTTCATGACAGACTTTCTGTGAGCATCACTGTATTATGTAGAAAAATCCAAGTAAAGATATATCCCACATTTAGAATCCCAGTTCTACAAACTACTCCATCTCCACACATTTACTCCTCATGCAGCTAGATTTCATGAAAAAAAACTCTCCATACATCCTGAGACACTACTGAGAACCTTTAACAATTTTCATTACCCCTAGAATCAAGCTCCATAGCATGTATATGCTTTCTCCTCTCGGGTACCTACTCTTGGTGTAAGCTCTCCCCATTGACATAAAATCGGCACTTATTCCAAATTCAGAATGCATTTCAAAAAGGACTTCATACAAGCCAAATGCTACCGCTTGAACACAGGACATATCACCTAACCTATCTCCTTTCCAAGTCTTTTCCTGTCTCATGATTTACAGCAGATTGAACCACTTTAGAAATCAATGTTTATATTGCGCATTACACTCTGCTTTATTGTAGTTTGCACTTACGTTTGTTCACTAGAATTTATATACACGTACTTAGTCTGGACTACCCTGTTATTGCTTACATTTCTGTATTTTTTTGTTTGTGAAATGTTCCCAGTACACAAATAAATATGTATGTGTGTGTATGTATATATATATATATATATATATATATATATATATATATATATATATATATACATAAATTACCAGATTTGAAGGGATGTTTTAGAGCTGCACATCTAAGGCTCATATATGTTTATTTTATGTTATGTTATTTATTTAACAGTTGTTTACCGGGAAAGTCCAACTTGGAACAAAGCCAGTTTTCAGCAGAAGCCCAGGGAGAAATGCTCCAGATACATGTCTTTGTAATGTTGGAGGAAACCGGAGAACTGGAGAAAACCCACACAAATGCAGGGAGGACATGCAGACTCCGCACAGAAGGTACACCAGCCAAGAATCGAACGGAGAACCACTTGCTTTGAGGTGACAATGCTACCGCTGCACCACTGCGCCATAATACAAACATAAGGTCATAATTCAACATGAAAAGAGATTATGGTGAAGCAGCATAGAGTTTGTGAAATTAGGAGAGAGTTGAATTTTGGCTGCATATCTTTGAGAGTAATAACCATACAGAATATTGTATTTATAAAGTTGCAGAAAATATTCACAGGAATGGAGAAAGATTTTCCAGTAGGGATGGAAAAAAGTAGTTGTACAGAAAATAGACAAGAGGTGAAAGAATTTTACTGGAGAAAACTGACAAAGGAATTAAGGTACTGGGAGCTAATAACTGGAGTGGGAAAGATAATGGAGGAGGATGTGGCCAAGCAGAAGCTTGGACTGCAAGTTCAAGACCAACTTCCTTCTGATATCAGAGTAAGTACAGGCAAAGAGAAAAGGACAGGAGTGTCCTAAATGAAAGACCTGCTCTGAGTTTTTTTTCCATGTTTTAATTTAAACTTGCTTAATACTTATGCACATAAGACTGTACATAATGCTTAGAACTGCCCAAATGTCCATTTGTAATCATGTTGTCGCATTATTGGGCATAATGTGTTTCATGTGCTTCCTTTTAGTTTTATACTCTGTATCTTGAATCAAATACAAGTTGCATGGCCTTATAATATGCCTCCAAATATGCAATCTCCACACCACCATGTTCCTTTGTCAGTATTAGTTTTTCCCATTGCAATCTTTCCATTTTCGTACCCCAACAAAACTCCTTAACTTCTTTTTTTTTTTTATATTCTTTCACATATGGTCTTCAGTTGATGCATAAAAACTTGACATATGTAAAGAAACTAGCTGGTTCAAAATCTTCTTTGTAACTTTATCTTGGTCCATAAAGAAGTTGCTTTAGTCTTGTAATATCTTAAAAATCTTTTGAGAAGTTTCTTCTTACATTTCCTTAGCTGCTTGCTTAGCATTTCATTTCAATCAAATCCGTAAGGATCTCATCCTATTGTGACTTCACAAAAACAGGAAACTCTGTGCCAAGTCGTATGTTGGAACATAGTTTACTACTATGGTCTTTGATTCTGTTTCAGTTACTTTATATATTGCTATACTATTAAAATATTTCTATTTTCAAGTATAATTGTATAGCTTGTTCTGGACTGGTGGCATATTATATATTCTGGAAAAAGGGCTATTTTCTCATTAGTATTTCTGCATATATATCCAGTTAATTTTGATTGTTTTATGTTGCTGGCTAATAGCTCTAAATATAAAGCAAAGAGTAATGGTGAAAGTGAACACCCCAGGGTAGTTCCTGTTGTAAGGCTAAACAGTCTAGACAGCTCACCACTGAACACCCTAACTTGAGCTCCTCTGTAGATATTATCTGTTGCTCATGTTAGATGAACGCAAGGGATCTCTTCATAAATTCCCAACTCACCCTGTTGAATTTTTTTTTCAGCATCCAAACCTTTTTATTGGCCAGTGCATCCTTTTGAATCATAAAGTGTCTGTTAATTTTGTGAAATAGTTGCCTACCTTCTATGATTCCACACTGATCCAGGTCTGTTATTTACTGCAATATCTTTGCCATTGTATTTTCCATAGTTGTCTTAAACATGATTTTTGTAGACATTATTCAGAATTGAAATGGGTCTGTGTGATCTTGGATCAAGGGGTCTTTCCCTTCCTTTGGTATAGCTACTGCTACTTTCCAAGTCAAGCCACATCCCCACCTAAACATATTGTTAAAAAGCACTAGTCAGCCTTTTATTATCTCTAGCTCCTTTTTCCACACATCTTTTGGAATTCTGTCACCACTAAGGCTTTACCCTGTAATCTGAAGTTGTAAATCTTTATTCATTCTTCACAGTTAGGACCTCTGTTCCGTCCTCAGAGCCGATATGGCTGTTTCCCAGTTCGCGCAAGGCAAAAACCCTCAGCTAAGAACCTACCCACAATGCCCCTCTCCTAGATGCTTCAGATCTCGTTTGCCCCATTCCTAGTTAGACGCGTTAGCCATCTCTCTCAAGCAAAGTAGTAATTTGTTGTTTTTATGACCGTTTTTCTTCTAAATTTCAAAATTTTTAGTCAAGTTAGTAATTTATCACTGTCGCCTATAACCTAGGCCTATTTCCTACCCTTTTTCTTGGTAATTTAATTTTTTACCTCTTTTGACTGTCCCTCTCTCCTGTCTTTGAAAGGCCACTTTTACTAGTGGTAATCCTTAACATAACTCCACTGCTGCTTCTTCCTTAAATTTTTTCTACAATATAGTATTGTTTCATTTACCATGTCAAACAAAGTTAAGTTGGGTTTTAAACAGTGTGACAAGTGTGGATGTAAGATGCCTAACTCAGATACAAATGTTCGTTGTGTCTACTGTTTGGGTGTGGATCATTTGAAAGCTGATTGTGACATTTGTGCTGGTTTTTCTAATTGGACACTAGCAGAACGTAAGAATAAACTTATTTTAAAAGGTTTAGTCAAGATACCTTTCTCAGAGGCTCTATCTGGGTCAGAGGTCTCACCCCTCCTAAGACCAAAAAATATAAGGAAAAACAGAGTCACTCTTTTTCTGCATCTCCGTCAGTTACGGAACCGAGTCGGCTCCGTTCTTCACCAGCGCCCTCGGTGCAGACCTCTTCGGCACCAGGATCTGTGTCCTCTCCCTTGGTGCTGACCATGGTATTCACTCCTATCTTCGTTCCAAACACAGCACCACTAACTTCTGTGCCATCTTTGGCTCCTACATTGGCTCCAATGACTGTTCATGCCTCGGCTCCATCCCTGTCCACGGTGCTGACAGTCTCCTCGGCTCCATGGGCTCCAATGACTGTACATGCCTCTGCACCATCCCTGTTCACGGTGCCGACAGCTTCTTCAGCTCCATGGGCTCCAATGACACTACATGCCTTGGCACCATCCCCGGCCATGGTGGCGACAGTTTCTTTGGCTCCATCGGCTCCAAAATCCAATTACCTGCCAAGGACAAGATATTCTCCTACTTACGACCCTTTCTTGGGGCAGAGGTTTAGTCCCCTAATAGAAAGACCTGATTCCCCTTCTGCAGCCTCTTTTAGATCCACTAGGACTTTTGCTGAGCTAGACCTAGTGCGGGTTGTGGACCAGCTTTTGGTAGCTAGGAGATTGCCCATTCCAACTAAACCTTCTTTCCCCCCTGGCTTGGAATCTTCTACCTCATCTTCCCCTGCTTATCCTCCCCCAGCACCTGCTTCGGTACATACTCTCTTGACTCCGACAGCAGTGCATCCCCTGTCAGCACCCATCACCCTTGCAGCATCGGCTATGATGGAGCCAATGCTTTCTCTGAGCAGTGCTTGGACTGTCTGTACCTTGGTACCTAATCCGGCACCTATTTTCTCGCTGGCACCGCCTGTGTCCACAGTTCCAACGGCTCCCAGTTCTCTCATCACCACTCAACTGTAACTGGGCTCGGGTGCGCCTGCTGTACAGGTGATGGATAGGACCCTTCACTCCAAAGGCTCACAACCAGCCCCTAGGACACCAGTATCAGAACCCCCTGTGAAGGGAACCCTTTCTCCGGAGTCCTCTTCAGAAGATCCCACTGGAGAACCACCCTGGAAGAAATGGTGCAAGAGGAAGCACTTTGACTCCTCGGAGGAATCTTTCACAGAAGACACTGTCATGAAGGGGAAGGGTCCCCTTGTTCTCCCCCAGATGATGTTTCATTCGGAGACCTTCTCGAAAACCTAAAACAGTGGGGGGAATGGAAGTCCTCTAACCCTTTTTCTGAGGAATCTGTGTTTCTGCAGGCCTTCTCTGCCCAGCCATCTACTTCCTGGGTGACCCCACCAGCAGATGATCTTGTTAAACTAATTGTGCAGTGTGCCTGGAAGGCCCCGGACAATGTAGAACCTGTTCCCCAGAGGCCAGACAAAATTTTATCTACACCTGAAGACCAGCCCCACTGGTCCAAGCAGCTGACAGTTGATTCTATGGTCGTGGCGGCGGCCACTAAGAGGGAACTGGCAGAAGATAGTTCCACGGTTCATCCTCCAAATAGGGAATCCTGGACCATGGACAGACTAGGGAAGCGGACCTATGCTTCAGCGACCTTCGCCATTCAGTCGCTGAATTATCTGGCGCACTTTACTCACCTCCAGAGACCTAATTTGTGAAATGGCTTCCTCTCTGGTGGGGGTACTGCCTGATGAGGTGCGTGACACTTGTCTCCTCACAGCTAGCTACCCTTGAATCCATTTCAAACTCCTCTATGCATTTATCTCACACCGCCGAGGGAGCAGCTCGAGCTGCCGCATCTGGTGTTGTCATGAGACATAATGCTTGGATGTTGTTGTGTGATTTTGCAGACCCTTTTAAATCTTCCTTCGTTAACGTGCCTGTCGACGAATCTGCACTTTTTGGACCCAAGGTACGTGACACACTTGCACGTAGTGAGAAAGACTGACAGACCTTATCTGCTGTGGGCATACACTTTTCCAACTCCAGGAACCAGAAGGGGGGAAAGATATGGTTCAAGAATTCCCCATGATCCTTTTGTGACACTCGTGAGCAATCCCCCCGGGGCAGAGGGGGATACTCATATGGAAGATGCCCCTTTTGGGGTAGAGGGGGTCCGCGTAACCAGGGAGCCAGAGATTCTTTCTCTGGCAGATCCTACCAGTGCTCCTAAGCAGCTGCCCGATTGCTTTCCTCTGGAAGCAGTTGGGTGTCATTTCTCTCTGCATCTACCAGCCTGGCATCTTATTGCTACCGATGTTTGGGTGCAGAGAATAATATCCAGAGGCTACCAAATATCTTTTGACCTAATTCCCAGACTCGTCGAATGAATCCCCAATGTACCACCCAATCAGAGGGGATTAGCAGCCTTAGAAATAGAAAAACTGCTAAGAAAGAGTCATCCAACTAGTCCCACCAGAACAGACAGGATCCGGGTTTTACTCTAGGTTTTCTTTAGTGCCAAACAAGCCAGGGGACTGGAGACCAAGCCCGGATCTCCATCCGGAATTTTTGAGGTTTGATAAATTTGTTTGAGTAGGTGGTCACAGTACAGTCCATTCTTCCTTTCCTAGGGAGGGACAATTGGATGTGTTCTATAGACCTACAGGATGCGTACTACCACATAAAGATGGATCACCACACCCGGAAGTTTCTCTGCTTCTAGCTGGGAGCCAATCACTACCAATTAAGGGCACTGCCATTCAGTCTCTCAACAGCCCCCCAAGTGTTCCCAAATGTATGGCAGTTGTGGTAGCTCATCTTCGACTACAAGGATTCCAGGTGTTTCCCTGTCTAGACGACTGTCTCCTTACCGCTCCGACCAGGAATCTCCTAGCCCGTAGCTTCTCTTGCACTCAAGATGTTCTTTGTGTTTCACTGTTGCAGTCATCACATTTGGGTTATCTGCTTGCAGTAGCCTTCAGTCGGCCTGATTAACAAAGTCTTGGGTCCTGCGTCGGTTGCTGTCCCTTATTTCATGACGTCAGGGGTATAAAACATGCAGCCGGCACCATTACATCAGTCTTTCTTGCAGTGCGGTGCCTGAAGCAGAAGCAGTTTGCAAGTGCCGGTTGGCCGACTCCTGAAATTTTTCATTTTCGAGTTTCAGAACCGAAGTCTTCAACTAAAGCTAAGTACCCTGTTGGGGAAACTTTTTCTTGCTCCTTACCGATGTCAGTAAAAGTTAATAATTGCATTTCTTGTGGAAAGCAAATGCCTCACAAAGATTTTCATTCGTGTTGTATTCCTTGCCTAGGCCCTGAACATGACGTATGTTACTGTCGGTTTTGTGCCTTTTTCAATCAATGCACTATCCGTCGTCTGTATATTTTTGCCTCTAAATATTTCGGTTCTCTGTTCAATTATCCAGAAATGTCCTCAGTAAGCCATCCGACTACCGGCATTCCGAAAAAGTGCAAAGATAAAGACATAGACAGGTCGCCTAGGTCCAAAACTGCTGACTACGCTTCTCCTAAGCCAGTCGCCAGTTTGCCAGTATTCAGTGAGGCGCTTTTGCAGCCCCTGATACCCACTACTTCTGATTCGCAGGCCTGAACAGAGACCAATTCGGAGTCCGGTATGCCGCGAGATGCTTCAACTGTGGAACCTGCGGATGTCTCTACCTTGGTTGGATCCGGAGCCGCTGTGCAGGCACTGGCTTCTGAGAGTGTATTCAGGCCTATGGACTTGCATATTAAACCGACGCCTCCTTCTTTAAGGCCTAAACCTTGAACCATGCCTAGAAAACAGACACCCAGTCTGTATGTTCAGGCCTCTATACCTAAAAAAAAAACAAATGATAAGAATGGCTGAAGATCTTATAACTTTAATCTGTGGAAGCCAACCTCCCTCTTCTAAGAAACCTAGGGCTGAATTTGTTTATGAATCTTCTGACCAGGATTCTGATTTTTCTGATTCTTCTGATGATCTGGATTTACCTTTGTCTACTTATGAGGATTCTGATGCAGAGGACTCTATTACCTCTGCTTCCCCTCCAGAGGATTTTTCATTTGGTGAAACCTTGCACACTCTAAGGGAGCATTTCCACTGGGAAAGCCAGGATTTTTTCTGATTCTAAAAAGAGGCTTAGGGATTTCTTACTCTTGCCTCGGCATAGGCCTTTTAGCTATACCTCCTGTACTAGACATTGTTGGTTTTATGCCTTTTCAGAATCTAGTTTGGCCCCTGATACTTTGCCTCCTGCTCCCAGAAAACCTGACTTATTACAGGGTTTCTGATTCTCACTAGTTCCTTTTTAAAAATCCTATTGCGGATCCAGAGACTATTTCACAGGGACCCAAGGGCATTAAGGCTTCTACTGCCAAAAACCCTACCCCTTCTAATAGAGACTTCAGGGCGCTGGATAGATGGGGTAAGAAGGTGTACACTTCTGCAACCGTGGCCATTAGGGCCTTAAACTGTCAGTTTCATATGTTAAAGTATCAACAACATATTATTGGATTGCTTAAACAGAAAATGATGATGATTCCTGACTGTGCTGAAAATAAGGAATTACAGGATTTAATGCAGTCTGCTGAACAGGTTGGAAAACATACTTTGCACTCTGGGTTTGATTCATTAGAGGCATCTTGCAGGGCTGTTGTCACTGGGTCTGTACTCAGAAGACATGCTTGGCTTAAGGAGCAGTCTTTGCCAGATCATGTTAAAGCTAAACTGTTGGATGCTCCCTTAAATCAGGACAGTCTGTTTGGCAACAAAGCTGAGGAAGTTCTTAAAAAGATGGAAGATAAACCTAAATCTATGCAAACTGTGAAAGATTTCTTAAAGTTCAACCTCCAAGATTTAGTAGACGTTGGCCGTCTAAGAATTGGTCCTTTCTGGCCCCTTCAGGGTTTCTCAATCCAAACCCAGACACAGCAGAAACCCCAGGTTTCAGGAGTTTATATCACGTTATCGAAAGATGAAAATAGCGAACGCTATTTCATTGAACCTAAAATTTCTAAACCACGTAATAGTGAACATTCAGAACAGTGAATTTTTTCCTTGGGAAAAAATTTGCTAGTCCGAAACACACACACAACACAAGCACACCTAAAAAACATAAATCCACACACATGCACTTATAATCCTACAACTATAACCCTACAGTAAAACTATACATACACTAAATTCTATCCACTTATCTTAACCCAAACCCTAACCCTAAGGTCCGTCACTATCGCAAACTCTCCTAACCCGCACCCATACCCTAACTCACTTAACCCGCCCCAACTCTAATTCACCTAACCTGCGCCCTAACCCGCGCCCTAATCTTAACCACACAATTGCACACTTACCTGAACCTGACCCGTAAATTTCCACCACAGCACTGAAAATAGCGAAGCCACAGAACCAGCCAACCAAATTCTTTTCCTAGGAAAGACTTTTGTGTTCTGCAGCTTTACTATTTTTAGCATTCGCTCGAAACGGATCGATATTAGAACATTCGAAGTTTTAAAACTTTGATGTTCTGATATAGACCCTGTTTCAGTCCCAGGGTATGCACAAGACTAAGCAGTTGGGGGCTTCCGCTTCCAAATCTGGGAGTAGTAAGACTCCACCCTATGGAAAACTGTCTCAATTACTTTATTTTAAATCTTCCAAGCACTTCTCAACTGGATGCTCCTTTCGGGGGAAAGATTGGTCTGCAGGCCAAAAACTGGGAACACCTTACCCAGGACAAATGGGTTTTAAATATAGTATCCCAAGGATACAGATTTCACTTCCACACTTTACCAACGCCAAAAGGTTGGCTAGATCCCCCCCCAAATCAGTGGGCAAAGGCTCCAAAGCAAATTCTCTCTCTTTTAAACGTAAAGGCTATTCAGACTGTACCAGAAGAGGAAAAAAGGACAAGGTTTCTACTCAAGACTTTTCCTGGTACCCAGAAAAGACAATTCATGGTGTCCTATTCTGGACCTGTCTACTCTAAACACCTTCTTGGTGATTCCAAAATTCAAGATGCTGACTCTTCACCAATTGCTTCCTATATTAGGAAAAGATGCCTGGGTGGTAACACTCTATTTAAAAGAAGCATACCTGTACATCCCAATAAGGGAATCTTGCAGAAGATGCCTACGCTTCAAAACAGGCAACAATCACTATCAGTTCTCTGCACTGCCCTTTGGCTTATCAACTGCACCCAGGGTATTCACAAAGTGCCTAGCACCAGTCATTGCATTTTGCAGGCAAAGAAATATTCAAATATACCCATACCTGGACAATTGTTTAATTCAGGCAGACAGCCAGGACATACTTTTGAATCATCTGGCCTTTGTACAAAGGGTGCTAACTTGTCTGGGGTACACCATAAATGAAAATAAATCACATCTGGTACCCTGTCAACAAATTACATTCCCGGGACTAAGCTTAAATACAACTTCCCAGATGGCTTTCCTCACACCAGAGAAACAGTTTTATTTGACAACCTACTTCAAACAAGTGGCTACAAAAACCCTACTATCTGCAAGGCAAATACTACAAGCCTTGGGGTTCATGGCCTCCTGCATTTTTCTAATTCCATATGCAAGACTGCATATGAGGAAACTACAATGGTATCTAAAAAATACTATGGTGTCAACATTCTCAGGATCTAGAAGCAAGGATTCCTATCGTACCTTGCCTATGCCTAGAGTTTCTTTGGTGGGCAGAGGCCTGCCAGCAAAACAAGGGACTACCATTCACACCATCCCCTGCTGCCCAAACCCTAACAGACACATCAGATTATGCATGGGGTGCTCACCTGGCAGGGAAGTGCATTCAGGGCAAATGGCACCAAAGTCAAATGCACCTGCATATCAATCAAAAGGAAATGTTAGCTGTACAGAATGTTCTGACAGCCTTCAAGGACCACATTCTTCCAGGACAATTAATTATAAAGACGGACACCACCACTGTTATGTGGTACATCAACAAGCAGGGGGGTATGCATTCTTACCCCCTCTGCAGACTAGCCACTGCATTGTGGAACTGTGCTACCTTATCTGACCTGAGCTACCAAATGCATCTTCAAGCTCAATTACTGCCAAGAAAACTAAATACACTGGCAGTCAAACTAAGCAGAAGCCTCATAGACCCACACGACTGGAAACTGGAACCAAGGATTTTCAACATGTTGACAAACAAATGGGGGAGCCCAGATATATATACCTGTTTGACTCCCCCCAGAACTATCAACGGGACAAATTTTGCACAAGGACTCCCCAAAAGCAAGCTTGGAAAGTGGATGCTCTGTCCTTCAGCTGGAAAAAACCTATCAGTTTATGCCTTTCCACCTCTGCCTCTGCTTTCCAAAGTACTACTAAAGATCAAACAAGACAAACCAAGGACAATTTTGATTGCAACAGACTGGCATCGCCAATACTGGTACCCTCTCTTGTGCAGTGTGTCACTGCTGGCCCCATGGCACCTGCCTCAGATTCCTACCTTATTGTTTCAGCATGAGAACCAGATTCTACACCCTCAGCTTCAAACACTGAACCTAGCAGCCCGGCTAATTACCTATTCTCTCCTTTACCACCCCTCAGTAAACCAGTGATTTATATAATTTTAGAGGCAAGGAGGCCTAGTACTAGAAAATCTTATGCTGAAAAATGGAAAAGATTCTGTGCCTGGAACCAGTCTCAAGGGATGAGCACAGCAGCACCCAATTTACTTCAGATTTTACAACACTTAACTGAGATGCTTCACAAGGGCCTGTCTTTCTCCTCCATCAAAATTAACACCTCAGCCGTTTCAGCTCATTATAACATAGAACCTCCCCTCTTTTCTCATCCACTGCTTAAGCAGTTCCTCAGAGGGGCCAAAAATTTATGACCATCGAGGAGAGCTCCAACCCCAGCCTGGGACCTTAACATTGTATTGGAAAAGCTCACTCTTCCTCCTTTCGAGCCAGCTGCCACTGCTGAACTTAAAATTCCTTTCTTGGAAAACAGCCTTCCTTTTAGCAATCACTTCAGCAAGAAGGGTGTCTGAATTACAGGCCCTTATGGCAATGGAGCCCTTCATCATCTTTCATGTGGACTGGGTGTCCCTCAGAACCAGTCCATTTCATGCCCAAGGTGGTATCCAGTGTGGCCCTTAATCAGTTCATTCATTTGCCATCTTTTTTTCCTAATCCACAGAACAAAGGGGAATGGATACTGCACTCCTTAGATGTGCACAGACAACTTAGATTCTACTTGGACAGGACTAAACCTCAAAGGAAATCTGACCAACTGCTGGTGGCATTTGCTGCAGGGGCAGAGGGGAAGGTTATTTCAAAGCAAACCATTTCCAAATGGATAGGTCATTGCATTCCTATCCCACAGGGGATCAGACCCCACTCAACCAGGGCTGCATCTACCTCTACAGCCTTTCTCAGAGGCGTCCCTACCAGGGACATCCTAGTAGCTGCCACTTGGAGTTCTATACATACTTTCACCAAGCATTACCATCTGCCAATTTTCTCCAAATCTAGAGCTGGCTTTGCCACTGCAGTCTTGCAGTGCCTTATAGCTGGTCCTAATGCTATCTAAATTCCTCCTCCCATACTTAGCTTTGGGAATCTACCCAAATGTGATGACTGCAACAGTGAAACACGAAGAACATAGTACAGTTGTGTACACTTCCCATAAATGTAGATGTTTAAGTGTATTCACTGTTGCAGTCCTAGTTACCCTCCCTCCAGCCCCTTTCTTCTTTTGGCTATACCTCTGCTCTCCTTTACTATGCTCAAAAGCTTTTTGGTGTATTTGCTTTCTTGTTGGATGTATAACCTTGTACATTTATAGATTTAATTGCTTCCCATTAGGGGGGCACCTGACATCTGGGGCAAGAAAACCTGATATAATGGCGTCTGCTGCATGTTTTATACCCCTGACGACCTGACGTCATGGAAGAAGGGACAGCAACTGATGCAGGACCCAAGACTTTGTTAATCAGGCTGACTGAGGGCTAGTGCAAGCAGATAAACCAAATGTGATGACTGCATTATTGAATACACTCTAACATCTACATTTATGGTAAGTGTACGCAACTGTACTATCTCGTTCTCTGCTTAGGGATTACAATCAAAAAAGACAAATCTCAAATGTCTCCAACGAAGACACTGGAATTTATTGGAGCAATCTTCAATAGAACATCCTGTCAAGCTTCTCTCCCCTCACAGGCTTTTGAAAATAAGACACCAAATTCTAGACCTTCTTTCTCACACGTTTGTACGAGCAAGTCTTGTACTGCAACTCTTTGGTTCCATGGCAGCTGCCATTGCTTCGGTACCACTGGCGAGACTGCACAAGAATACTGCAGTGGCTCCTCTCCGCACAATGGTCATTGTTAACCCACCCACTCAACCACATGATACTCCTTATGAACCGTTGCAAGGAGGAAATGCTATGGTGGATAGAGCTACAAAAGAATCTTTGATGTCGACCGTTCTGTCTTCCCCATCCCATGGCCACGGTAACCACAGATGCTTCTCAATTAGGGTGGGAGGAGCATTTCCAGGGAAAGACTGTCCAAGGCACCTGGACCCCCCTCGAGGCCAACTTGCACATAAATGTCCTGGAGCTGAGGGCAGTTCTCTTAGCATTGCAAGCATTGCATGCATCCCTACCTTCGGGGACCATTGCAATTCAGTCAGACAACATGTCAGTCGTCTGGTATATCAGCAAGCAAGGTGGAACCAGATCTTACACCCTGTGTCAGGAAGCCATGAGGATTTAGCACTGGGTGATAGCTTCCATTCACTTTCTTAAAGCAACGCACATTCCCGAGAGTTCCAACTTTATTGCGGACAATCTGAGCAGGAACATCCTGATGCCTTACGAATGGTCCCTCAATCCTGTAATAGCAGCTTGGATTTTCCAACATTGGGGCAAGCCTTGCTGCGACCTGTTTGCTTTCCCCTGAATTACAAATGCAGGAGCTATTTTGCCTTGATTCCCCCTCAGAGGGAACCACCAAGGGATGCTCTAATGCACGATTGGCCCCCGGGTCTTCTGTATGCCTTTCCCTGTATCCCAGAATTTCTCCAGAAAGCTCAGAGGTTGAAAAGCAAAGTGATCCTCATTGCTCCCTACTGGCCACGTCAAGTCTGGTTCCCTTTTCTATAGCCTCATCTGATTCACAGCCCATGGATCCTGCATCATTCCCAGGACCTGTTATCCCATCCTCAGGGATTGATTCATCCGAACCTGCACAGTCTCAAGCTCACAGCCTGGTTCCTTCACTTCCAGTGATTGCCAGACTGCCTGACATCCCATCTCCTGTTTGCGAAATTCTACTGGCCTCACACAAACCTTCTACTAGAAAGGTTTATTCTAGTAAATGGACTAGGTTCTCTATCTGGGACAAAGACCAGAACTTAGACCCTTTCTCTATGCCTGTTCAAAAGATTGTGCAATACCTGACTACTCTCCTGCATGCAGGAGCCTCAGCTTCAACGAGCACTGTACATTTAGCAGCTATCGTCAATTTTCATAATGGTCTTAAAAATTCTTCAGTTATGTCACACCGCCTATGCAAGACTTTTTTGAATGGAGTATTACATGTTAAACCTCCAGTCAAGCCTCCCTTAGATCCCTGGGACTTGACTCTGGTGCTTCAGTCTCTTGCAGGCTCTCCCTTTGAGCCCCTTTGATTCATGTGATTTGAAATTTTTGTCTTGGAAAACCATACTGTAGCACTCGCCTCAGCGAGAAGAGTATCTGAGCTGCAGGCCTTGAGTGTCAAGAGTCCTTACTTGATCTTCCACATGGATAGGGTGTCCCTTCGTACTGACCCTTCCTTCTTGCCCAAGGTCATTTCTGTTTTTTCCATTAATCAATCTGTTGACCTGCTGGTTTTCTTCCCAAGACATTCTGATAGAGGGGAGTACCTTTTGCACACCCTTGATGTGCACCGACAGCTTTGTTCTTATTTGGACAGGACTAAATCTTTCAGGAAAACAGACCAATTGTTTGTGGCCTTTGCAGGACCCAGATTGGGTAAACCTGTTTCCAAAGTGACTTTATCCTCTTGGCTTAGAAACGTCATTACCTTTATCTACCAACAGAATAAGCTACCCTTACCTTCCAGAATAAAGGCTCATTCTACCAGATCTATGGCTACCTCTGTAGCTTTTCATTCCAGAGCCTCTATGGATGATATATGCACAGCAGCCACGTGGGCAAGACCTCATGCCTTCATATCTCATTACAAATTGGATTTGGCCTCCAGTGGACAAGCATTTTTTTGGTTCTATGGTGCTCAGGAATATCCTTCCTTAGGGCCCCCCTGGACTCGAGTAGATGGGGACTCTGTCCTAACTGTAAAGAATGAATAAAGATTTACAACTTTAGATAAAGAAGTTATGTCTTACCATAACGTTCCATCTGAGTTATAGATCTTTATTCATTCTTTACCTCCTTCCCCCTGCCTGGACTCATGGTGGACCTCAGGTACTCCTGGTTAGGGTATCTGCTCAGACAGAGCCTCCTACTTTTCCTATTACTACATCTTTATCTAGGTTGGGCAAACTCGATCTGGAGTATCTAGAAGGGGCATTGTGGGTAGGTTCTTAACTGAGAGTATTTGGCTTGTGCGAGCTGGGAAATGGCTGTATCCGTTCCGAGGATGGAACCGATGTCTTAACTGTAAAGAATGAATAAAGATCTACAACTCATATGGAACGTTATGGTAAGACATAACTTCTTTTTCTGGTTTCTCATTGCTTCTTTAATTTCTGTTTCCTTAATTTTTGTTAATATTCCCCCAACCAAGAAAGTTGTAATTGTCTGATATGTCACAATTCCTGTGTTACTGTCAACATCCATATCTTGTTTATACAGGGTACTGTAATAATTCATCATTACATGCATAATTTTTTCTGTGTCCACTTCTTCCTTGCCATTTTCATAATTCCTAATTTTAGTTACCATTCTTTTATATTGCTCCAAAAATTGATACAGCAGCTGATTCCACTATAGGTATTCAAAACTAGTTATCAGACACCCTTCAAAAGGGATGCCAACAACAACCTGGACATTAAATGCAGATGGACCAGAAGCATAGCTGGTTCAACCAGTGTCCTGGGCCTGTACTATGCAAAAGCACCCCAGCCCCTCTGCTCTTCAAGCGAAGAGCAAAAAACAAACAAAAAAAAAAACACTTCACTGTAATAAGCTGATTAGATATGCACCCCCCCCAGCTGTTCATCAAGGTGCAAAATAAAAGTGTTTCTTTTAGTGGCACAACAACCAGGTGGCTAGATGCATGACTGCTCCTCCCTCAGACATTCAGGTCCTGTTTTTGTGCCCAGCCCCCAACCCTCCTTCAAGTTTTCTTTTTTAAACTGTAGCAAACTGTTTGCAACAAGTATGAGAAACAATTGTTAGTTTATACCCTGTCTGCATGAAGAAAAAAAAAAACTGTAGCAAACTGCTTACTACAATGTAGTAAGCAGTTGCTACTGTTGAGACCACACAGTGAGTGCTACAGATTTGACCATAAATGCAATACTGGCTTTTAAAAGCCAGTAGGGCATTAAAAAGAGGTCCGGATTGGCTGATCACACCCCCAGCAGTTTGTGCCTTGGGCATTTGCTCCTCTCACCCTGCTTTAACTAAGCTGCTGAGATGGACAGAGTACTTCCAGCAGCTTCTGAATGAATAAAACTTCACAGAAGCTGTACTGTCCAAGGGGACAGCCTTTGATGAGAAGCTCACCTTAGAAGAACTAAGAGCACCACTAAGGAAAATGAAGTCTGGGAAAGCTGCAGCTTAGATGAGGTCATAGCAGAGAGAGTTAGGGGAGGAATGGCTCCTGAGGGTACTCATAGCAGTATGGAGAGAAAGACATATCCGAGATGACAGGACAATAAGCAGTGCTCATCGTTCACATTCCTTCAGTAGTATATGTATTCTGTGCCTTCACAAACCCACACTGGTAGCTTTCCAAAGCGTAGAATGGCTTCTGCTGATTCCCTGTGACACAGGATCAGATAAGTCCCTTCCATCAGGGAAGGCCTAACCCTTGTCGCAGGAAGTCAGTAGTTCAGCCATTAGTGCCAGCTGTAGAAATCACACAGTTGAACATCAGCTTGCATTGTTGGATTACAGTCCCCATACTCTAAGATCCCTTTGGGAACTTCTCTTCCTTTTATTTACTTTGATTTCTGTTTTATTTAAAGCGTGTGTTAACTTTTTATTTTAATATACTTATTTTCTACTGCTTTTAATTCCGCTGGGAATTCTAACTTACTACTGTGTTTGTATGCTTGATACTGCTTTTAAGCAGTAGTAGAGCTTTTTTATTTTCTAACATGTTTTATGACTTCTACTAGGAAACTAAAATTCTATGGTGTCAGTTGAACACTCGGAACTGTCTTGTGCATGTAGAGCTGCAATTTAATCTTGCCTGTTGTTTCTGTTTATCTGTTTCATTTTGAAGTGCTGACAGGAAATATTGCATATTTTCACTTTTTTTCTTTGTATATGCTATTTACTACTGATTTAATGCTTCTCCAGATGTTTTTTTACCTTTAAATCGCAATTTTACCTTGGATTACTTTGTGTTTTTCTAAGGAGATTTTCATTTTTGACATGACCGTCTTTAAATAAATGTTTATTTATGCTGTTTTAAATCTTTGCTTTTTGATTTGAGGCATATTTTTGATTTTTGGCACTATTTGTACAAGAGAATTTTACTTGGTACTGCAACTAGGTGTGCTGTTTACTGCATTGCGCAGGTTGTAGAAAAAAAGGCTTGGCACATTTTCAACTCATTCTGATATATTTTATGCAGTTTTGCTCTATTTGCTGTTTAGGGACATAGTATATCCTTTCTATTACTGCTGCCCCTAGTTAGCCCTTAATAATGTCAGTATATTATTCTAAATTGTGTTTTCCCACTCACTTGATGGATCTGGATAAGGTTGCCCTCATCAAATCCACTTGCACCTAAAAAGAAAACAAAAACATGGCTCAGCCTAAGGTTTATAAATCTGTTGCTGCTTTAAGCTGGCCTGCAAACCATTTTATTTTTCCCCATCACTCTCTCTTGCAGGTCTGCAGCCCTCTCTTGGTATGGGGGATCACGCACATTCTCTCGGCTGTTCCAGTACTTGGTTCAGGTATGGGAGAACCAAACCCTTTAGAGAGAGGTCTGGTGTGAGAGACCCCTAGCTAGACAAAATACTGTGTCTCCAGATATTTTGCCTATTAGTGTACTTCACAGTAAGAAGAAACAGTAATGTCACACTGCAGACAAGACAATATGGTTATTACCACATAAAGGGCTTTTATTAAGCATCTGTTGGGTTGTTTGTTTCTGATAACTTGTTGCAGTTAAACTCTTTTTTCTAGAGGCTCCTTTAGCTGTTTAAAACTTTCATTTAAAGGCTCACTGCTGCTTTTCAGCTGTGAGAAACATTTCTGCAGTTTGTTTCTAAGTAGTGGGGATATCTGTAGCATTTCCATATTCAGACTTGTATTTGGGCCTAGTGTTTGTGGAGGCTGTGTGTCTGAGCACATATTCAGGGACATCTTGGTTTAGCCAAAGCCATCAGGCATTTCAGTGAGAGAGAATTGTTTGAGGTCATTGGCTGACTGAGGTCACCTGGACTACAGCTTAGACTAAGCACCTCATTGGTTCTTTTGAGATTTCTTTCTTAAAAGCTGTCTCAGGTTTCAACTTTCCATTACCTAAGAAGTTCAGTTGTGAGTGTTCTGCCATTTCACACTGAGCTAATCGAAGGAAGGACACTGAGCAAACTTGGAGCTATAATATATAACATTAAATATCCTGTTTTTTGTTTATTTTGTTCTTTATTTTTTGTTATTTTATTTTTTTGTTATTTATAGCACTTTGTGTACTGTGTATTTTTCTAGCTAGTTTCACTGTATGTGAGGTATTAACTGGAAATTGTCCACTTTTATTAAGCATCTGTTGGGTTGTTTGTTTCTGATAACTTGTTGCAGTTAAACTCTTTTTTTCTAGAGGCTCCTTTAGCTGTTTAAAACTTTCATTTAAAGGCTCACTATTGCTTTTCAGCTGTGAGAAACATTTCTCCAGTTTGTTTCCTATCCTCCCTCTATGTTGGCATAGTGTTTTTATAGTTGGTGGCTTTGCAGTTGCCTGCCCCTAGTGTAAATTTGATCTGGGACCCTCCTCCCAGTCTAGTGTCATTACCTCATTCTACCCAGTACAGGGAGAACATTTGAGAAGGCCAGTCAGCTTAGTTTCTGCTACTCCTTTCTCTCTTTCCACTAAAAAAAAAAAACTTTTTCTAAGCTTGTTTCCTGCCTTTCCTGTGGGTAGTCTAGCCTGGATATAGATTTGCTGTGTCCAGGACTATTTGTAGGCTTCTAGGGCCCAAGCCTTTGTGTTGGAGGGAAGCCTTCTAGCTTAATTTTGTTTCTTAGAACTAGCCAGTTTTTTGTTTCAGCACTTGTTCAGAACTTATTGTAAGCACTAAATAAGCTACAAATTACTACAGCACTCAACTTTCCTCACTGTCTAGAGGAAAACCGTTTCTAGAACTTAACAAATAAGCACCTATCCAGGCATGTCTAAGGGTCAGCCCCCAGTGTTTTCTCCTGTCTACCTGATGAATCTGGGCATCTTGGGGCAATGCAGTAATTGCCTCATATTCACAGACAACCCTCTCCTCCTACCACCCAACACTACAACCTGTGAGAGATGAACTTATATAGCCAAACTGGAAGCAAAGCTCTCTTCACCCAAGACTGGACTAGACCGTCAAGAGGAAAAGGTAAATACTTGCACCACACCACACTCAGCACATAGTCCCTCAAAACCCTACACCACCAAAACACACACATAGAAACACAAAACACAAACCTACATTCGCGGAGGCTCTCAGTAAAAACCTGCCCAAGCAACAGGGCCCTCCAAAGCGGAAACACAAGCAACCTCTACCCCCCCAACACAACCCAAATGACACATAGCCCACAAACTCAGTGTGCCACTCAACCACAGCCCATAAGGCATAACAGCGTACCCAACACTCTAGTCATAGGTGACTCTATAGTCAGGCACACTGATGTTCCACTCACCAGGCTAAACGAGGAGAAAGTTACTGTCAGCTGCCTGTCGGGTGCCAGGATCCACCACATAACGCATGCACTCAGGTCACTCCACAACAAGTACAAATATGACTCTGTCATTGTCCATGTTGGTGTGAATGACCTGAGACATTCCTCCTTGGACTACATGAAAAGGGACATGGAGGAGCTGTCCGGTCTTGTAGCCCAGGCAGGTATGACCCTAGCCCTGAGTAACATCCTGCCATCACCCAGAATGATACCACAGTACAAGGACAAAATGATTGACTTCAACAATTCGCTAAGCTTCTGGTGTCATTCTAAGGGGATCCAGTATCTGTCTGCCTGGGATGACATGATCGACAGGACACGATACTTTGCCAGAGATGGCCTGCACCTGTCGCCCCTGGGATTCCGGATACTGGCTAAGGCTCTAGCCACCCCTATAATGCCTTTTTTAGGCAAGGTTCAAATGACAAATTCACCACCGTAACAGGTACAGGCAAGAAGAATCTGAGGGTATTGCTACTCAATGCTAGAAGTCTAAACCTTAAAATGCACTCTCTCGAGGTACTCCTTAAAATGGAGAACATCGACATCTGTGCAGTGACAGAGACCTGGTTCAAGGCTCCAGAGAGTACCCCTGCATTACCAGGCTATAATTCATACCACACCTTTCGGCCACCTAACCTGGACTGAAACACTAAAGGCGGAGGCGTGTCCATATTCATTAAGAATATCCACGCCTCCAGGCTAGTTGCTCAGCATAATGCATCCGAGATTATCCAAGTGCAACTAACTCTGGGCAAGACCGCAATTCAAATTGTAGCTTGCTACAGATCCCCCGCCATGCCCCAGGATTCCCACTCCTCATTTCTTAATACACTGGAAAATATTAGGGTACAACCTAACACCCTAATAATGGGAGATTTCAACTACCCTACCATTAGCTGGGAAAACTACTCCTGTACCAACTCTTGTGCTCAACATTTTCTGGAATTAATAAATTCCAATGCCATGGATCAACTTATCCACACCCCCACCAGGGGCAGCAGTATCCTAGACTTGGTTATTACCAACATGGGCAACCGGTGCTCCACACCAGAGGTCAAGTCCTTGTTGGTCAGATCTGACCATAAGCTAATCACCCTAATCATCCACATTCCTCCACCACCCCCCATTAGGGAAACCACAGTAAAAAAATGTCTCCAAAGCCAACTTCACGCTTCTTAAGACAGAAGTGGCAAATTTCACGACACCCATGCTGACGGACAATAGAGGTATGACTGCTGAATCCTGCACAAATGCACTCTATAAGCACTTACATGAGTGCATGGATCGTGCAATCCCTAACAGAACCAAGATGCTATCCTCCAGAAAAAGGAAGCCAATCTGGTGGTCCCCTGCCATAAACAAACTCTACAACAGAAGAAAGAAACTGTTGCAAAAAGGAGTAAAATACCATGATTGGAGAAACTCCCTGGTCAGCTTCAGTAAGAAGCTGAGATTCCTCATAAAATCCTCCAAAGCTAGTTATGAAAACAAAATTGCCACTGACTCTAAAGACAACCACAAAGCATTCTATAGCTATGTCAAGAATCTCAGTGGCAACACTCATATCTGCTCTGAGTTGCAGCACAATGGCACTAAATGTACAGAACCAACGGATATTGCCAGCATCCTTGCAGATAGGTTCAGTGCTAACTTTACCCCTCTGTCATCCCCTAAACGGCCCATCTCTATACCAGAAGAATGCAAAGTTCCTGTAATCACGGCTGCACAGGTAAAAAACACACTATCCAAAGCCAAGAACACAACATCCATGGGACCTGATGACATCCCAGGCTGTGTTCTACATGAACTACAGAACGAACTGGCACCCCACCTAAGTACCATGTTCAATCATAGCCTCACCTCAGGCTATGTGCCCACTGAATGGCACACAGCGACTGTTATCCCACTCCGCAAAGGGGGAGCCATCACAGACCCCGGAAACTACCGCCCCATTAGCCTAACGAGCCTGGTCTGCAAGGCTATGGAACGTATCATCATGGAACTTATAAACAGTGACATTGGTAATCTCCAAACTCAGGACTCCACCCAGTTCGGGTTTGTAAAAGGCAGATCATGTCTCCTAAACCTGATAGACTTGTTTGAAGCAGTCACCAAAGCCGTGGATGAGGGTAAGGTGGTTCACACAGCCTATCTAGATCTCGCCAAGGCTTTTGACACCATCCCCCACTCTGGAATTATAGATAAACTCACTAAACTAGGTATAAATCCCTATGTCACAAGATGGGTTGCCAACTGGCTCACTGACAGAACCCACACTGAAAGTAGCAGACTCCAAATCCAGCTTCAGATCAGTGACAAGTGGAGTACCACAGGGTTCAGTCCTGGGTCCTCTCCTGTTTGGTATCTACTTTTCTGAAGTACAGGCCAACACAGAAGGTATTTGGCTAATGAAGTTCGCAGATGACTGCAAACTAGGAGCCATAATCAAAACTCCAAAATATGTGGACATCCTACAAAAGGGCCTTGCTGAGACAGATGCCTGGTGTCAAAGCCATGGCCTCAAGCTCAATGCCAAAAAGTGCATTGTCATTCCTTTTGGTAAAAACTCAGTACCCATGAACTACCACATAGGTGGTAGTCTACTTAACACCGAAAGTGTGATTAAGAGACCTTGGGACACAGGTGGACAGTAGTCTTTCCTTTGATAATCACATTGCCACAGTAGTCAGGAAATCCTTCTATGTGGCAATCGCCATCACAAAAGAATGTCCTTCAAGAATGCAACTGCAGTCATAACATATGGGTTGTCCTGCCTCAGGCAGCCCTCGGTCGGCCGCATTCCAAAGTCTGGGTCCGGCGTCGGCTGGTGTCGCCTCCTCTCCGACATCAGAATGGCTGGAGTATAAAGGCATCGGCCAACGCCATCTTCTTCAGTCTTTCTTGCCGCACGGTGCCCGAAGCAGAAGCAGTTCGCAAGTGCCGGTCGGTCAGCTCCTGTGTTTTCAGTACCGAAGTCATCTAAAAGCCAAGTACCCTAGAACATTTTTCTTGCCTCAGCCGATGTCAGAACAAATTGAGAAAGTTAATAATTGTCTTGTGGTAAACAAATACCTCATAAGGACTTCCATTCTTATTGCCTGCCTTGCCTGGGCCCAGACCACGACGTCTCGGCCTGTGCTGCCTGTGCCTGCTTTAATAAGCGCACTCTCAGGCACCGGGCAGAATTTGCCGAAGACTTTTTCGGCTAATCTTTCGCTTATATCATGCTGTCGGAACAACCGACAACTCAATCTACCAAAAAACGAAAGGACCGGGACCGACATCTTCGGCCCGCGTCCTCCACCGATACTCCTCCTAAACCCTCCGCGAGTGCTTCGGTCCCTTCGGAAGCGGTAATTCAACCGCTCCAGGCCGACGACACAGCGTTAACACGTCCTTCAGTCTCTGAGTCCACACCGGTGCCAGTTGTTGATTTTCCTCCAGAAACCGAAGTTCTGGATCTACCCGACACCATTCCAGTGGACAAGGTTACTCCTGCACGTGGGGCAGCTAGGCCTCCTGTATCCATGTCCGTCAAGGCCTTTGCACGTGCTAAGGCCGCCAGCCAGGCCAAGGCCCATCCTAAACCTACTGCCCAGGCCCCTTCTTCTGATAAACAGATCATGTCTCTTGCTGCAGATCTTATTTCTCTTATCAGGGTCTCACCTCATCCAGACAGAGGTTCTCAGCCGCCTGCAGAGAAAAGGCCCAGAACTGAGCAGGCCGACAACCTCTCTTCAGATGAAGCCTCTGGGGATTGAGCATTCAGATACCCAAGAAGAATCCTTCCAGGCCTATGAGGACTCTGATGCTGAGGAATCAATTCCCTCTGCCTCTCCTCCAGAGGATTTTTCGCTCGGTGAAGTCCTACACTCTATGAGGGAGCATTTTAAATGGCAGGGTCAGGAATTCTCTGATTCCAGGAAAAGACTACGTACCTTCCTCAAGCTACCCCAGCACAGGCCTTTAGCTATCCCTCCAGTTATGGATGTCCTGGATGATGTTTTCTCCGACTCCAGTGCTAACCCTGATTCTCTCCCTCCTGCTCCTGTCAAGCCAGACAGATATTATAGGGTCCCTGACACCCACAAACATCTCTTTAAGGCCCATTCTGTGGATCTAGAAACTATTTCACAGGGCCCCAATGGAGTGGCTACTTCCACAGCCAAGAATCCACTGCCAGTGGATAGGGAAGCTAGGTCCCTGGAGAGATGGGGTAAAAAAGTTTATACCTCTACCACCCTGGCCATGAGGTCACTTAACTGCCTTTTTCATATGTTTCAGTACCAGGATTTTTTACTGGATGATTTACAGAAAAAGCTAGCCTCTCCTGAGCCTATTGATAGAAAGGCATTGCAGGATCTAGTACATAACACTCAGCAGGTTAGCAATCATTTTCTTCAGTTTGGTTATGATGCATTGGAGGCTTCATGTAGGGCAGCTATGACTGGGGCTGTTAAACGTAGACATGCTTGGTTAAAAGAACAGTCACTGCCAGACCATGTTAAAGTAAAGTTACTTGATGCACCTCTGGAAAAACAGAAGCTTTTTGGTGCTAATGCACAAGATGTGTTGAAGTCCATTGAGGAAAAAGCTAAATCAGTTCAGACAATCAAAGATTTCCTCCAGGTTCAGCCACCCAGATTCAGCAGGAATTGGCCTTCAAAGAATTGGTCCTTTCCAGACACTGACAAGTTTCAAAGGGGAAAAAACAGGCGTGCCCGAGGTAGAGGGCAATACCGAGACTCCTACAGGGGTCGCCAATGGCAACCACCAAATCAAAGAAGTGGCGCAGGCAGTCCAGCTGCACCACAAGGACAATCACGATGACTTGACTTTCATACCGCCTACAAAGGCTCAAAGAGAAGCACCTTTGGGCGGAAAATTATCCTTATTCTCAAAAAACTGGCATAGCTTAACCGAGGACAACTGGATTCTGGATTCAATAGACAAAGGTTACAGATTCCACTTTCATACTTTACCAATAAGACAAGGCATGCCAAACCTGCCACTTCATCAAAGGGCAGAGGCACTCATTCAAGTTTCAAAGCTGTTAAATATAAAAGCAATAGAAAAGGTCCCTCCACAGGAACAAGGCCAGGGATTTTATTCAAGACTGTTCCTTGTTCCAAGAAAGGAAAACAAATGGAGGCCTATACTGGACTTGTCTACTCTCAATACTTATCTCATTGTGCCAAAGTTCAAAATGCTGACGTTGCAGCAACTCCTTCCCATGCTGGGCAAGGGGTCTTGGCTGGTCACTCTGGACCTCAAGGAGGCATACTTGCATGTCCCAATCAGACAAAGCTGCAGAAGATACCTCAGATTTCTTGCAGGGACAGAGCATTATCAATTCTCAGCATTGCCGTTTGGCTTATCTACTGCGCCCAGAGTGTTCACGAAATGCCTGGTATCAGTAGTGGCACACTGCAGACTCCAGGGGATTCAAATATACCCCTACCTGGACGACTGCCTCATACAAGCAGACAACAAACAAACCTTGATAGCAAATTTGGACTATGTCATTCAATTACTACAGGCCTTGGGATACACAGTCAACAATCAGAAATCAAGACTTCTGCCATCCCAACAGATTATTTTCCTAGGAGCCAAACTGGACACAAAAACACAAATGGCTTATCTCACAGAGGAAAAACAACAGCAGTTACCAGAGTACTTCAAAGGCCTAGCAAAGCTCTCCCAGCTGACTGCAAGGAAAATCCTGCAGGCCCTGGGGTTCATGGCATCTTGCATTCTTCTGATACCTTTGGCAAGACTTCATATGAGAAAGCTGCAATGGTATTTAAAAAGCTTATGGTCCCAGCACAGCCAAAGCCTAGAGGACGTAATCCCACTCATTCCAGGTCTACAAAGAGAATTTTTGTGGTGGGCTCAAACAAGTCAGTTAAACAAAGGCATGTCTTTCAACAAACCTCAAGCAGGTCAA